>NC_069504.1:690035108-690335108 GCF_027579735.1 Bombina bombina | reverse complement strand
ATCTCTTGAAGTATGTAATATTAAGCACTTATGTATTTTGGTTAATAGTCTAAATATTGCAAATGTATTATCTGCTTTAGCAGACATGACATTACATATATTTTATAAATATTAGTACTATGACACATTATAACTTTAATGTGTCATCGTTTTGTATTGAATAAATATGATTTTCACATTGAAAATTACATTTGAATGAGGGTAAATCTGTAATAATAAAACTCATCTTCATGATAAACAACTTATTTCCTTTGAATTATTTTTCTATATGTATTGAGATTATATATAGCATCCCTGGGCAAAGGTTTCATTTTGAATAGGTAGATATTTTATTTATTTTTATAATATTTTACCAGGAAAGATACATTGAGATTTCTATGGTTTTCAAGTATGTCCTGGGTCCACAAAACATTGCATTGATACAATGGGTACAATAAAATAAAAAAAAATAATAATACACCATATATGCACAAAAATTTAACATAGAACCGGTAGGAAATATATAATCAACAATGACAGGTGCATTCTGTTTTGAGATATGTAGAGAGGGATCTCTTAAAGGATATTAGGCATGGGGAAGGTTTGAAAGTGTGCGGGAGGTTGTTCCATAATTGTGGTGCTTGCATATATTTTTATATGCACATACATATTGAAATTTCTATGACAACATGGGTGCAAATATTCCTATACATAGGACCAATAAATGTAGCATATATAATGTTATTTGTACATTGAAACACTCATAATTTTTTTGTGATTTGCTATTTCAATGAGAAACAGGCCTCAAAAAGCTCTTTTTTCCTCCTTTACACCTAGTTGAGCTGGGGGTAATATTTCTCAATGTATCGACAGCCTCCGACAGTGTATTAACGGTTAGCGCTTTCAATGGAAACCTGGTATAATTTATCGATTAACGGCTTCTATTACTTTCTATGGGACGCGAAAATCTTTTCGGCAGCCGAAGTCCGGCAGCCGATATTGAGGTATAACGCGCCATTGGAAACAGTCGTTAAACGCTATTGCTTTCGACAGCATATTTAACGGTTTGCGAGTGCACGCAAACTGAATTACGACTCAATGGAAGCGAGGCCAGAGTGTCTTTATGAGTTGGAATATATGTGCTCTGGTGGTAAAGTGATGAGCCAGATAATAAATACTGAATAATATAAAATTATGGTTGTGATCCAAAAGTCTAAAACCAATACAGACTTTAATTGGAATGTACAAAACACGCAACGCATTTCCCAGTCCAATGACCGCTTCATCAGGTGTGTACAAAACTAAAAGAATCATGACTTAAAAGCCCTGTTCCGCGTCTACTGCCGTTCAAGGCGCATGTGCCCAAATTCACCTACATACAATGAGCTGCCAAAATTCCCCGCCCTCAATTTTTATTGAATGTTTGTAAAATGTTTCATTCATAAAGATGAATTTGCACTGTTACAATATATGTACAATGTGAACTCAAAGACCCATAAGGAGAGGTGGATTTGCGCACATACCTAAACCTAAAATAACATTAAATACAAGTCATTAAAAATAAGTATAAGTATATGCAAAGATTTAAGGATCTGATATTATGTAAAAAGGAAAAAATAAATATACATCTCTAACAGACTTATAACAGCACATTTTCTCCTATAACTATTGCTATCGTTGAACAATAGAAAACTGACATGCATAAATATCCATAATATGTGCATACACAGTTATTTCTAACACTGATAGAGATACAATGCACATCATCAAACTCTTAAAATCCAATTTATCAAGCGCTTTTCTCTTTGTAAGTATAACCTGTATTGCGTGATTGGAGACCAAGTATCACTGATTGTGCACTATTGTGGCGCACTCTTCTGTTCCATTTTTCATCAGATCTGTATTCAAGCTCTGGAAGAGTTTTTTGCAGCCTCTGGTCCCTCACAGCCTTTGGTCTGTTGAAGATTTCTTGGAGGACTTTTTCTGACACACGCTTTGTGGGATAATCCTATGGACACTAATACACACAAGTATTATGTTTATCTATGAACTTTGTTCATTGTGATGACATTTGTATTATATGTTTTTTGATTGAATTATTTAGCACTTTAAATATTAGTACTTTTTGATTGTCATTACATGATATATGCCACTTAATAACAGCCACTCATTTAATTGTATTAGTGGCTGATTGCCACATTTTCAATAGTCACAGGTATATCCACGTATATTAGTGGAGAAATTGTCCCTGTTGTTTAACATTGGTGTTTTATTATTTTTCACATTAGTGCACCTATCACTCATTTCATCACTCATACTAGCAATTATAAACACCACCTTCTTTGAATAGGTGCATCTAACATTTTTATGTTTGTTTAATAGTATAAGATTATATATATATATATATATATATATATATATATACACACATGTTTATGTATCTATATATACATTATAGCCCTTGGCAGTCAAACACTGTGTCATATAACATATACACTTTAACCCTTATAAGTTTTTATTTTTAATATTTATATGAATATTTTTATCAGATAGTGTTTATATGAGTGTCTTTTTAGATGCATTTTTTTTTTTTTTTAAAGCACTACCCTTCAAGAGAGGGTTTCAGTCGCTCTAGGTTAACGAGCATAAAATTGAATTGCGATGTCGCGATCGTGTTTACTTTTAACTTGTAGTATGCGTCTTATTTCTGATGCACGCAAAAGACGATATCGCTCATGCAAAACAGTTAGCGCACTACTTGTAATATAACCATGGATCAGGATAATTTCCCTATATGGCAGCACTGTTTGAAACAATGTCATATAAGCAGCCTGTGGAAGGAGCTGTAGCCACTCTTTTGTAAAACGTTATAGTCACTTAAGTTGTATAGTTAGAAGCACTGTTTAATAATGGGGACAAACAGAAACTAAAAGTGTATATGAGTAGTAGAAAGTAAGACAGCAGAGCTTTGGGTGTTCTCTGCTGTCAGTCTGCACTGTCTACTGCAGCTAAAGTTCCCCCAATACAGGTTCCATATATATAGCATTGATACAGTTATTGTTGTCATATAGGGCTCAAAACCTGTGTACAGTCCAGAGAGCCTAGTAGTATTCTCTAATGGAAAATAAGTTAAGGGATATTAAACATAAATATTAAGCAGACATTATTGTGCAATATGTGCACAATTAAAGATGGGTTTGGGGCACTCACCATTGTTGATGCTATAATGCCTCTATTCCCCCTTGAGACAGATAATTTTTTGTTTTTTTTCGTTAAAGACATGTTACAGGGTTCTTTGCAAATCACAAATAAATTACTAGCACCATTTACTTTACAAAAGAGTGGTCCCACACTGGGTGAAAATATACATGCTAAGAATTCATGTTATAAATATAAGATTTTATTATTTTTCTTTTATAGTTTATAGTTGCCTGATGTTCAATTAGCTGGGAAATTGAAAACATTTCCCGTACTGTTGTACTGGCACATTTTCGGTGCAGGCAGTTTGCGAGTATAACAGTTACATATTGAGAATTATATACTCATATTAGATACTACACCATTTGAGTATTATTTTGTTTTTCCATATCCATTGTAAGAAGTTAGTTAGAAAATGATTGATAGAGACTGAAGTGGATACCTACCTTGTAAGCAAAGCTGTCCTCTTTGGCACAGCACTTTTTTTTAACTAGAATGAAACAGGCTCACTGTCTACTCACAGCGCCCCCGATCGCGCTATTCAACTACATGTAGCTGGCAGCTTTACCTAGCACAGGAGCATGCTACACGTAGTTAAATGGCACGATTGGGTGCACCATGAATAGAAAGTGATCCTGTAACGTACTAGTTAAAAAACTGCCGCACTGAAGAGGACGAGTTTGCTTATAAGGTAAGTAGAGTTTTATTATGCAAATTATGTATTTTTAAATTTGTTTTCATAGGAAAAGCTATCATTATGTTACATAATTCTGCACGTAGTGTAGAATTATGTAACATCTTGAACAACATTTACTGCCCCTTTATCTGCACTACTTGTTTTTATATATGTTTACTATAAATATGTGTACAAATCAAGTAGAGATAAAGAGGAACAGCTTTTGTTATACATCATTCATATCCTTCAACAGAGGACAAGACTGCATACTTTCTGTATTGCTCTCTATTGAGGTGTTTCTAGTGCAGTTTTGTTTAATATATATATATTTTTATTTCAAGACTATTGAAAGGTTGGATTAAGATGGGTCATTTCAAAGATGGTCCAGGTAATTAATTCTTATAATAGCCTGATGCACATCTAATGAATTTACAAAATTCTTTATTTATTCCAACCACAGGTTGGAAGCAGATTCTATCTACATATTCTGTCAGAAAATCTTTTTTAAATTAGTCTGGATCTTTCCATTTGACAAAGTCAAGTGATGAGCTTTAGTAAAGCCCTTAGGGACAGATTATGAGTAGAGCACTATTTAACGCTCCCACTTGAGCATTATCTGTGCTAGAAGTAAGTTTTTTTGCACGCTTGTATTATGAGTTGAAAGTAAACTGTTTTTTGCTCATAAGCTAACCTAATGAGCGCAAAAAAGCCGAACTTACAATATCATGTGTGCTTTCACGTATTCCCTGATAGAAGTCAATGAAGCACAAAAAAGTGGAAAAAAAACGAACACCCTTTTTACATGCAAAACCCTGATCGCATATTCTAATGTGCACTAACCAAATATGAACATTTCACATTCCAATGTTCTTCACATAGCACAATTTGTTATATTTATTCATAATATATATATATATATATATATATATATATATACACACACACACACATACAGTATATATATATATATATACACACACACACACGATTATATTTAGGTTTATATATATATATATATTATATATATATATATATATATATATATATATATATATATATATATATATAAATCTATTTAGAAATACATAGAACATATTCTGCTGCAGAACATTAGGATGTGAAATATTTACAGTAAATACATAGTTAAAACCTTTATTAATATTAATATTTCATATGTTTTTTTCATGTTTTTAAATACTTAACTGCAAAGGGCTCCAATGTGCCTTATGTGTGTAAATTCTTAACAAATTTGGGTCCTTACAGGATATAAAGTAAATATGACTAAGTCAGAACTGATGTGGATTAGAAACACAAAAAACTCGGTACAAAATAGTCCATTTAGAGAAGTGGAGACAATATTATATTTAGGTATCTGGTTAAATAAGAACCCAGATAAATGGTATGAGGAAAATTATAATCCTATCTTTGAAAAAGTAATCAGCTCCCTGGAACTATGGAGAAAAGCTCCCCCTGTCACTCTCCGGAAAAATGTATTTAGTTAAAATGGTTTTGTTTCAACCATTTCTCCCCCATATATGGCGGTTAGATGAGTCTCTACTGAACAACCCGATAATTATAATGGAAATAACAAAAGAATTAGAGGAATA
Organism: Bombina bombina; assembly: GCF_027579735.1. Taxonomy (NCBI): domain Eukaryota; kingdom Metazoa; phylum Chordata; class Amphibia; order Anura; family Bombinatoridae; genus Bombina; species Bombina bombina. The sequence continues at coordinate 690,329,648 of NC_069504.1, read as the reverse complement.
TTTTAAAATTAATAAAACGGACCAGAGCAAACCTTCAATGATATGGGAGGCGCACAAAGCAGTGATACGAGGAGTAATGATTAAAATTAAAACACAACAGAATAAGCAGACCAGACAATATTATAACTCATTGAAAGCACAACTCGCATACTGGGAAAGGGAACATAAACAAGACACAACCGCTAGAAATGTATATACTTCCCTGAAAAAGGTCAGTACTGAATTACAAAATTTACAAATTAAAGAGGCCCAAATGAAAGCTCTATATTTAAAACAACACTACTTTGAATACAGTAACAAACCTGGGACCTCACTAGCAAAAGCACTTAAGAGAAAACAGTATAGGGCATATGTCACAGGAATTGTAGATAAGCAGGGGAAAAAACATGACAACAGCAAGGGTATCGCGGAGACGTTAAGACAGTACTATTCGACATTATATAACCTAAAAGGAAACACACAACCGTCTGACATGAATCTAGAAACTGGGAACATAGACCACGAGATGGAATCTTATATAGATGATATAGAAATTCCCCAAATTAGTACAGAAGAGGCAGAAAGATTAGAGGCATGTATATCACCTGCAGAAATTTTAAAGGCAATAAAAAACTCACCCACGGGAAAAAGCCCGGGACCAGATGGACTAGGCATAGCATACTATAAAAAATTTGGACAGATACTGGCCCCTCATCTTGCAGACACTTATAACACCCTACAAAAAGATGGAGGGTTTACAAGGAACCTGCTGGAGGCACATATCACAGTTCTTCCCAAACCGGGAAAGACCCCAGATAGGCCTGAAAATTTTCGCCCCATCTCCTTACTCAACTCAGATGTAAAAATTTACGCGAAGATACTAGCCACAAGAATAAATAGGGTTCTCCCAGGGTTAATTAATTCGGATCAGGTGTGATTTGTCCCAGGTAGGGAGGCAAGGGATAATACCCTGAAAGTGCTGCAGTTATTACAATACGCTAAGCTGGAACGCATCCCAATGACACTGACGTCTATGGATGCAGAGAAAGCCTTTGACAGGGTGAACTGGACGTTCTTACGGTTCGCTCTGTCAAAGATGGGCTTCAGCACACACTTTATCGAAATGATATTTTCACTTTATACCGCCCCATCAGCCAAGATTAAAGTCAATGGCCTCTTCTCCACGAGCTTTGAAATCACAAATGGGACTTGGCAGGGCTGCCCCCTTTCCCCGATATTGTTCACAATATCTATAGAAATTCTGGCCTTGAAAATCTGCACAGACCCGAGTGTCGGGAATTAAATTACATAACACAGAACACAAGATAGCCATGTATGCAGATGACATTCTGTTAACCCTTACAAAATCAGAGGAATCACTGCCACAAGCTTTAAAGATAATTCAGGAATATGGCAAATACTCCAATTTCCTAGTAAACGTAAAGAAATCAGAGGTATTAAACATGAATCTATCGGAGGATAAAATGTCCCTATTGATGTCCTCTGCCCACTACGTAGGCAGCCAATCACAATGAAATATTTAGGAATACAACTATCTGCAGACCCTGAGGTCATTTTTGAAGCTAATTATAAACAACTAGAAAAGACGATAATATGAGATTTATCCAATTGGAAAAACAAGAAATTGTCATGGTTAGGCAGAATTAGTGTTATTAAAATGAATGTCCTTCCCAGAATACTTTATATTATGCAAGCTCTACCAATTCCCCTTCCGAAAGACTTTATGAGTAAACTCCAGAGTTCTCTAGAAACATATATCTGGGGTGATGTGTGACCTAGAATAAACAAGCAAACAATGTATCTGGCAAAGGAGGAAGGTGGTCTAGGGGTCCCGAATATACTGACATATAGGCAGGCCCTGATGTTACAAAGAATAGTTGAATGGTGCTCCAATGACAACTCAAAACAATGGATACAGATAGATAGAGCAATCCTGCACACTAATAACCCGGGGCATATAGTCTGGACATTAGGGAAGGACCGACCACGACTGTAGATAAATATCCTCTCTATAAGGAACTATTCAGGGTATGGGATAAAATCATCCATACATCTACACGGATATCCTCACCGACGTCCCCCATGACCCCATATATGGACAACCCAATCCTCGCATTGGGAATAACGAGGAAATACTCAACCCAGGGGCAACAGGTAGGACAGAACACAATCACAAGGCTGACTCAACAACACAAAATAAAAAAATGGGAGGACGTTAGGGACGCGGAAACACACTTAAATTGGCTAGCCTATGCCCAGATCTCCCATTTTATATCGACACACAAAAACAAAAACTCACTTCTCCGTGAGCTGACAGAATTTGAACAACTTTGCTATACCAGACGGACACGCTCACACCTGATATCCATTATGTATAAGAAATTATGACAAAATGACTCAGGTAGCCTACCAACATATACCAAAACATGGGAGAAGGAACTAGGAGAGGAAATAAATGTAAAAACATGGAAAAACACATTCCTTAATAATAAGATCGCCTCCATATCAGCACAGATACAAGAAACTAATTTCAAGTTTCTCACCAGGTGGTACCTCAACCCAAGCAGGTTAAAAAGATTGTACCCGAATACCTTGGGTAAATGCTGGAGAGGCTGCGAGACGGAGGGTACTGTCTTGCACGTGTGGTGGGAATGTCCTAAACTCCAGCAATTCTGGACGGACATCCTCGCATGCATATGCAGAACTCTAGAGATTATAATTCCCAGAGACCCAAAAATAGTACTTCTGTATGCAGGGCTACCCCAGATTAAATGCATGGCGAGGAGAAAACTGCTCCTGACTCTGCTGAATAGCGCAAAAACTCTAATTCCCCAACGCTGGAAAACTGCTACACCCCCCAACCAACAACAGTGGGTAAATGCTGGAGAGGCTGCGAGACGGAGGGTACTGTCTTGCACGTGTGGTGGGAATGTCCTAAACTCCAGCAATTCTGGACGGACATCCTCGCATGCATTTGCAGAACTCTAGAGATTATAATTCCCAGAGACCCAAAAATAGTACTTCTGTACTCAGGGCTACCCCAGATTAAATGAATGGCGAGGAGAAAACTGCTCCTGACTCTGCTGAATAGCGCAAAAACTCGAATTCCCCAACGCTGGAAAACTGCTACACCCCCCAACCAACAACAGTGGGTAAGGCAAGTAGACTTGCTGTTGCAACTAGAAAGGTATCACCATATCAGGAATGGCACAGCAGAGACGCATGAAATAATGCTGCAAATATGGAGCAAGCATTAGTGATCTAAATATCACACTAATGAAGAGACGGGCCCCCCCACCTCCTCCTCCCCCCCTCCCGCTCACAGATGCATATCTCCCCATGTCTGGACTTAGTAATACCCGCTTGCCCCCCTACTTTGCGCGAAGGGTAGGGACACACGTGATAGTCACCTGAGAATTCACTAGGATATTAAGACAGAAGGTGTGGTAGGGACATTACAATTAACACAGGGGACATGGACATAGATAGGGGCACAGGGAAGAGAATAAACCTATGAGGACAATATACCACTTCCGGAACGACGGGTAGCATTACAATGTGTATGGTTCTGTTTACTGGGAGACACAGAGAAGTAATCAGACCCGGGAACAGGGAGGGAGGCGAAGGGATAGTTAAAGGCCGGCCAAGAAAGGCCGTGAGTGCAGGACAGAACGGTTTCATGCAGCTCTGTGAAAAGATATGTATGAGAATATTGTATTATATTGAACATCGATGTTATACTTTGCTACAATGATTTTGCTGTTAAAAATTGTATTCTTGAATTATACAATAAAGCTTTTTGAAACCAAAAAATAAAAATAAAAAATGGTTTTGTTTCCAAAACTTTTATATAAATTACAAAATCTGCCCCTATTACTAAAAAAAGATATTAAACTGTTTAATAAAGGTCTTAATACCTTTTTTTAGGGGAAAAAGAAAGTTAGATATTCTATAAGTAGACCCTGTCAACATAAATATGTTGGGGGGTTCTCCCTACCGTCACTGCAAGATTATATCATAGCTTGCTTAATTAAAATAGCAGCTGAATGGCTCCTAGGAAAAAATCATTTTACTTCGAAAGAGTTGGAGCTGACCCTAGTGAGTCCATTCTCTCTCAAACCACTACTACATTTAAATTTGAAATCAATACCAAAAGAGTGTAAGAAAGTAAAAGTGATATATTCTATAATAAGAGATATATTGTAAAAAAAATGGATCTAGACTATAGGAAATCTGACTATCTCGAAATTACGGGAAATCCATCATTCCCGGAGGCAGTAAGATCTGAAGTTTGTTTTAGGTGGAGGCGAGCAGGATTGATATTTGTTTCACAAATATTGACTAAAGTTAATGGAAATGAGGTAATAAAACTTTTTGAAGAACTAAGAAAAGAATTTAATTTATTGCAGAAAGATTTTTTTTGCATATCCCCAAACTTAGACATTGGCTGAATGAAATAAAAAGGAGATATAAAGAAAAGGGAAATTGGAAATATAGAGACTCATGTTTAAAGATCTGTAGAATAGGGAACTACTCAATTAATAAATGGTATAATGGTTTAAGGAAGGAAGAGGATGAACAAGGTATTAAAAATTTGATTATGAAATGACACCTGAAAGGCTTAAAAACAGTAGATGAAGAAGTAATTAAGAATAGTTTAACTAACTCATGGAAGGCTTCGCAAGCAACTATTTTCAGGGAAGCGCATATAAATATGATTCATCAGAACTATTTAACGCCCTCTCTCCGTCATACATGGAGTAAAGATTATAGTGATAAATGTATTAAATGTCAAAAGAGCTCAGCTGACTTGATACATTATATTTGGGAGTGCCCCAGGATAAATCAATTTTGGAAGAGGGTTAACTACTGGTTAATGAATATTCTTCAAGAGAACAAGAGAATTATAATTTGCAATTTGAAGTAGTAATTTTTCTCTTACCAAAACAAAATAGATACAGGAATAGAGACTTTATAAATATAGCAATTCTAATAGGAAGGATTTTAATTACTAAAAAATGGATCTCAAAAAAAAGTCCCACTATTGCAGAGTTTGTTAAACAAATGTATAATTTAGTAATTTTGGAACAATGCGTGACAGACCCAGCAAAGGAAAACAATATATATTTTTTTTTTTTAAGAAATGCGATATACAACATTTAATAATCCAACCTTTTTACCACTCAATATATGTGCAAGAAGAAATTTTAAGGGGGAATCTTCCCCAATTTTGAATGAATCGGGGGTTGTGGCCGGGGGATGGGAGGGAGGGGGTGAGGTGGGGGGTCTCCCCGGGTTTTTTTTTTTTTTTTTTTTCCCCCGTTTAAAATATGTAAGATTTATGTAAGCCAATGAAAGGATGTGTGAAGATATTGCTGAGGTGAAATGATATGAGGGAGGGGAAGGGAAATATTGGAGCATAGCATAAGCTATGACACAGACATGATTATTTAGGGTAAGTAATATATTCATTCATACTGCTCATTAGTAGTTAGTAGGTATAGAAAGAGATTAAGAAGTGAGAGGGGTCGATCTTAGAGAGTGGATGCAATTTAATTTATGCTTTGTATTTATATTGCAATGAAAGTGTTTTTATTTTTTAAATAAGTTACAAGCTGACTGTTTTAGCATGATGTGAGAGATGTTTGGACCCAATTCTCTGATATTTTGTTGAAGATTTGAATAAGATGTGCGTTTGAATATTGAAAATCAATAAAGAGATTATAGAAAAAGTAAATGTGTATTTATGTGTTTATATTAGTATAATTGTCTGTAAATACACATATACACACATATATATATATATATATATATATATATATATATACACACACACACACACACACAACACACAGAGAAAGTCCAGCACTCACTTACAAGCTCTCAGCTAAGATTAAAAGCAAAAATGGAAGAGTTAGTTACCGCATCTGGCCAAATGGGATAAGCCCAGGTACCACATCAAGGTCTCTTCCAAAACCTGAGTCCCTAAACAGCCACACAATGCAAGCTCTCAATCCAACAAACTGGGAACAAGTGAAGGGTGCACAGGCTTATGTAATCACCTTAGACATATACCAAACACGGAAGGGGACTGCACTCTCAGACCGGACCGTGTACACATCCTATGACCCTGCAACATGCACAGCTCTGGGTGCACAATAGCACTTTCAGGAAGCTGCACTGTCCCCAGAGTCACAGACAGTAAACCCCAGACAGGTCTGGGTGCAAGGCCCATAGGAAAAATTACAAAACAAATTAATACAAATAAATTAATTTTTCCTACCTTAATTCCGATTGGCTGATAGAATCCTATCAGCCAATCGGAATTCGAGGGACGCCATCTTGGATCCTGCTCCGGATGGATGAAGATTGAAGACGCCGCCTGGATGATGACCTCAATCGGATGGAAGACTTCTTCAGCGCCCCTTGGATGATGACTTTAATCGGATGGAAGACTTCTTCAGCGCCCCTTGGATGATGACTTCGGCCGCTGCGGATGCCCTCTTCTGTTCCATCGGTGGTCAGCTGGCTGAAGACGGCTAAAGGTAGGATGATCTTCAGGGGGGTAGTTTTAGGTTTATTTAAGGGGGGTTTGGGTTAGAGTAGGGGTATGTGGGTGGTGGGTTTTAATGTTGGGGGGGTTGTATTTTTATTTTACAGGCAAAAGAACTGATTTCTTTGGGGCATGCCCCGCAAAAGGCCCTTTTAAGGGCTGGTAAGAAAATAGAGCTGTTAACTTTTTAATGTAGAATAGGGTAGGGAATTTTTTTATTTTGGGGGGCTTTGTTATTTTATTAGGGGGCTTAGATTAGGTGAAAGTAGTTTAAAATTGTTGTAATATTTTTGAAATGTTTGTAACTTTTTATTTTTTATTTTTTGTAACTTTAGTTATTTTAGTTAATTGTATTTAATTGTAGTTATTTGTAGTTAATTAATTTAATTAATTTAATGATAGTGTAGTGTTAGGTTTAATTGTAACTTAGGTTAGGATTTATTTTACAGGTAATTTTGTATTTCTTTTAGCTATGTAGTTATTAAATAGTTATTAATTATTTAATAGCTATTGTACCTAGTTAAAATAAATACAAAGTTACCTGTAAAATAAATATAAATCCTAAAATAGCTACAATGTAATTATTAATTACATTGTAGCTATCTTAGGGTTTATTTTACAGGTAAGTATTTAGTTTTAAATAGGAATAATTTAGTTAATGATAGTGTAGTGTTAGGTGTAATTGTAACTTAGGTTAGTTTTTATTTTACAGGTAAATTTGTCTTTATTTTAACTAGGTAGCTATTAAATAGTTAATAACTATTTAATAGCTATTGTACCTAGTTAAAATAAATTGAAATTTGCCTGTAAAATAAAAATAATTCCTAAGATAGCTACAATATAATTATTATTTATATTGTAGCTATATTAGGGTTTATTTTCAAGGTAAGTATTTAGTTTTAAATAGGATTAATTTAGTTAATAAGAGTTATAATATTTAGATGTGTTTAATTAATATTTAAGTTAGGGGGTGTTAGGGTTAGACTTAGGTTTAGGGGTTAATAATTTTATTATAGTGGCGGCGGTGTAGGGGGGGCAGGATAGGGTTAATAAATTTATTATAGTGGCGGCGGTGTAGGGGGGGCAGGATAGGGGTTAATAGGTATTATGTAGGTGGTAGCGGGGTCCGGGAGCGGCGGTTTAGGGGTTAACATATTTATTGTAGTGGCTGCGGGGTCCGGCAGCGGCGGTTTAGGGGTTAATCAGTTTATTAGAGTGGCGGTGGGCTCCGGGAGCGGCGGTATAGGGGGTAATACATTTATTTAGTTGCAGCGGTGTAGGGGGGCAGATTAGGGGTGTTTAGACTCGGGGTACATGTTAGGTGTAGACAGCTCCCATAGGAATCAATGGGATGTCGGGCAGCAGCAAACATGAACTTTAGCTATGGTCAGACTCCCATTGATTCCTATGGGATCCGCCACCTCCAGGGCGGCGGATTGAAAACCAGGTACGCTGGGCCGGAAAAGTGCCGAGCGTACCTGCTAGTTTTTTGATAACTAGCAAAAGTAGTCAGATTGTGCCGAACTTGTGTGCGGAACATCTGGAGTGACGTAAGAATCGATCTGTGTCGGACTGAGTCCGGCGGATCGAAGCTTACGTCACTAAATTCTACTTTTGCCGGGATGTAGTGCTTGATAACTACAGCGAATCAGCCTCACCACAAACACGCTGAGGAATTCCAGCGTATTTGAGGTTGATGGCTTGATAACTAGGGGCCTTAGCATCTTTGGATATCAGACGAGAGGCAGTTCCATCTCTTTGTAAAGCCTCCTCATGTAGGCGGGTGTTGATTTTCTGTTGCAAGATAACTTTTCAAAGCTTGTGGTGAGTGAAAGTATTTGACACCATGTGAAGTTTGCAGGCGTAGTTTAGCTGGGAACAATAGCGCCACTTGTCTGCCTTTTTCATGCAATTGTGAGCAGAGCGGTGCAAATTCTTTTCTTTGCCATGTTACCTCCATTGAAAAGTCCTGAAAGAGAAGCAGCTTTGATCCCTCGAACAGAACCTCCTTGTGTGTTCTATAGGCTCGTAGAATCTTTAGTTTTTCCTGAAAGTTCAGGCATTTAAAGATGACCTGTCTAGGTCTGAGTTTTGCTTGTTCTAGAGTTCTCTCAGGTCCCACACGGTGGGCTCTTTCCACGTCGATGGGTAAAACATCCGGGTGTATGCCCAGCATTTTTGGGAATGTGAGAGTGGTAAATTCTAGTAAGTCCTTGCCTTTAATTGACTCTGGCACCCCCACTATTCGCAGGTTGTTGCGACGACTCCTGTTCTCCAAGTCTTCTATATGGTCTTGTAATAGCTGATTCTTCTTGACTAATTGTTTGACTGTGGTATTTGTGGTGAACTGTCTGTCCTCCACCTCAGAGATGCGTGTCTCGGCTGAGTTTAAACATGAAGAAAATTGTCTGACCTCACTTGCAGTGTGTCTACCCCAGCTTGAAGGGAGTCCATCTTTGGAAGAAAAAAGGATTTTAACTCCTGTAATAGTGTGGCATGATCTGGTCCCATGACTGTTACCTGCTCATTCACAACCAGATTCTCCATATGCATTTCAGCTGTATGTTTCTGTTGTTTTCGGTCAGTTGTTTTTGTTCTGTGGGAGAAAGTTTGTGAAAGTATTTATCCACTTTCATTAGAGTGTATACCGCAAACTTTGATCAGTCAGCAAAGCGTTAATCTTATTAGATATTCTTTCAGAGGTGTGAGTGCTTGAGAGTTGCAGGTCTCTCCCTGTTTGATGCTCAATGTCTGCTTTAATATAGGTATTCTGTGCCTCAACAAACTCACTGGGGGTGCTTGTTCTCTTTGTTTTTAATTTAGGGAGTATCAGTTTGTTATAAACTTTTCCCGGTTACCATATATAGGGAGCTGGATTTAGGGCTCAGGCCACGCAGGCTTTTCTTGATTTATAGTCAGATTGTATGTTATGACTCTTGTAGTATTCTCACTTTTCTCACTTTTGTCCCAATTTGATTGTGTTGCTTGGATTTTGATTAATCAGTGTATCCTGAACTGTGTTTGTCATACACGTGTATATGTGCGGATGTGACCCTTTTACAGGTCCACCAAGCTTACCCCCTCCAGGTACCGCTATGCTCCCAGGTTCCAATGCAGTGCTCTTATGCCGTTCTCTATTAGGTTCCCATCCGATCAAGTGGGCCGCGTAGTTTGAGGTCCGTCTTCACTCCACTGTTGGCTTGCGGCCTGATACCCAAAATGGCGCTGAGAGGACTGATGTGCCAAACAGATCCGGAGCTCTCCGGTGGCCAGAACAGATGTACGTTGTCCTGCACACTTTAGTCGGCAGTCGGCGTGTAGGTTGTCAACCCGACAAGTCTGTTGTGCGGGGCTTGGCAGAAAAAAATGGCTTTTAAAGCTGGGTTAAGTGCTCCGATGCACGGAGCTTCACACTGATGCGTCTGCTTAGTTAGCCCGCCCACCGGAAGTTCTCATTTTAAAATATTTTTTATTAGATGGTGTTATTATGAGTGCAAGTGTACTTTGTAATGAATTTTTGATGTGTTTTGTGCAACTTGTTTGTTTTGCAAAACAATTAACCAGAGCTCTGAGGACACGGTAAGCATTCTAGCATTAATTGCCATTGCGCTCAAGCAAACAAGTTTACTTTCAACTCGTAATACCAGCTGTACACCTGATGAGCACAAGTACCCGCGATAAACCCTTTTGCACTCCACTTGTAATTTGGCCCTTATTGTTATTTTGTAATATCTTAATGTAGTTCCCATTTTCTTGACGTGGATATATGTTACGCCATGATGAAGCCGCACTGAAATTGCCTGAATGGAGAAACACATGTAGCATTCTGCAACTTTACTCACTGAGGCCAGCCGGGTACTATCATTAATGGTGACCACTTTATTCAAATTATGGAGGAGCGGCAGCCATATTACACACAGAGGTACAACAACACACCAGGCAGCACTACATATACCCCGAGGAGTGAGGGTGAGATTGTTTATTATCCTCAGTGAGGACCCCAGGACAGAGTGGTAATCTCCTATGGTACCTCTAGGCCAGGATGTCACTGTAACCTGTTTTGCATGGCTAACTTTCACACGGCTGCTAGCTGCTTCTATTGATGCTGCTATTTGAGAATTTTGCTCTATGGATTACAACTTGTATGGAATTAAATTATTTATTTTAGACCCATATGGATATAAGTGAACTATTTATCAAGCTATACAGTACATGTCAGTCTTTCACAGCTTATGCCATCAGCTTTTTTAGACTGATATAGAGTGACTTTACAGCTGTCTCCCAGTGGAGATGTAATTGTTCCTTTTTTCCACAATAAGCACTTCTTTATTTTCCTATTGGCCACTAGTTTTTCTCTTTTTTTAGGTGGTAATTTTGGTTAAGGGTATTATTATTATTATTATTATTATTATTATTATATGGTTATTTAGATTACACTAAATTGCACTTTGTATTTAAGACTGTGATGTGTTTCTTTTTTTCTACGTGTGTTTAATTTTGCATTTATGGGAAGTTTCTGGATAAGGAACTCTTTAATTTATGCATTATACAAATCCTACATTATGCAACCAGTAAAAAGTCACTCCCTATCCAGTATTTAAAGCTTACTAGCAGAATGAGAGGCCACAGGTAACAACAAAGCAGGAAAATAGTGATTTCTTGCAGGAGTACTAAATATATATATTTATAGGTATCAGCTATCATTCCCTTTAATTACAACATGATTGTATAGATAACAGAGAAAAAAAGGCTAATTTTTTTTTCTCTTTCTTTTGCAAACAGCAACAACCATGGCAGAAGTTCCAGATATGAATTCCAGTTTGATGCACATCTATAGGTAAGAAGGCTACACAGAATATGTCATATTAATCCTACTTAAAAAGTAATTATAAAATATTATGAGAAACATTTCTTCCATAAAAATGTGCCAGTAAAAGTGAGGCAAAAGTTTTCACAATAAAAAGGGGGTCTTAAAATCCTTGAGACTGTATTATAAAATATTTAATTACATATTGTAAAAATGTGCTTTCATTATTTACTTTGTATCCTTTTCTTGTAACTTTGAAAATCCCTATTCTTATTATAAATAGATTTAAAGGGGGAAAAAAAGTCCAAATTCAAGGGATGGGGCTTTTCATTTTAACAACTTTCCAGTTTACTTTCATTATCAAAATGTGCTTTGTTCTTTTGGTATCCTATGTCGATGATTATGCCTATGTAGGCTCAGGAGCGGCAACCCCCCACTGGGAGCTAGTTGTTGATTGGTGTCTACACATATATACCTGTCATCATTGGCTCACCATATGTGTTCATCTAGCTCCCATTAGTACACAGATGTTCCTGAGCCCACTCTTCAACAAAGGATACCTAGAAAATTAAGCAAATTTGATAATATAAGTTAATTGTACAAATTGTTTAAAACTGCATGTTCTGCTTTAAAAGTTAACTTTGGACTTTACTGTTCCTTTACCAATTCATTTATATCTGACCCAGATTGATTTCAGCAGAGATGAAAGTCTAGGTTATAACATGGCAGCACTTGCTTTATTGGCACTAAAATGTACACTTATTGTTTTCAATATTTAATTAACTAAAATAATTAAAAACATCCGCATATTGTCAAGCTAATCTTTGCTTTGAATATATAATTCTGTCTAACAAGTATTTAGTATTAAATATCCCTCTAAGTTATACCTAAAAGGCACATGATCCCATGGGATATCTATAACATTTTATATAGACTCTGAAATACTGTAATGTTGAATACTGGACACCTGGCACCCTAGGTTACACAGCAATTATTTTTATTTTTTCTCTCTCTTTCTCTATTAAATTTCTTCTTTAAAAAATGAGTTTGTTTGGTTTACTGATTAATTTTATATTTATTTGTTGTTTTATAGTGACAATGAGGAAGAATTTTACAAAGAGTGCACATCAACAAAGAAGGTAATTTTTCTTATTATAACAATAGCAATAGCATGAAACCCAAATTCTTTTCTTTCATGATTCAAAAAGAGCATTCCATTTTCAACAGGTTTCTCATTTACTTCTGTTATCACATTTTCTTTGTTCTCTTGGTATGCATGCCTGGAGCTCTAGATGGCAGCAATTGTGCAAGAGCACTAGATAGCAGCAATTGTGCAAGAGCACTAGATGGCAGCAATTGTGCAAGAGCACTAGATGGCAGCAATTGTGCAAGAGCACTAGATGGCAGCAATTGTGCAAGAGCACTAGATGGCAGCAATATTTCCTGCCATGTAGTGTTTCAGACATCTACCTAGGTATTTCTTAAATAAAGAATTGAATGGGAACAAAACAAATTTGACAATAGAAGTAAATTGGAAACATTTTTAAAATTGTATGTTCTATCTGAATCACAAAAGAACATTTTAACAATACATAAGGAATATATATATATATATATAAATATATATATATATAAAGACAGAAGATAAATGAACCAGTAGAAAAAATCCACTGAATCACTCCTAGGCGCTCACTGTCAAATAAAAGCTGTGCCACAAGGTATGTACTCTATACCCAACACCTCATAAAAGATATATATATTTTCAGCAAGAAGTATCCAGCTGCCAAACCCCAAAAGGCAGAGGAGACCTATCACTCCTCAATAAAGAGACATAAATGGAAAGAGGCAGGGTGGCGCAGAAGACTCAAACTGGAAAATATAATAAATGAAATACAATACAATACAATACAATACAGTTATAGTAAAATATTATGGCAATAAATGTCTAAAAAAAGGGGTCTATAAGCTGTAAAAAATCCTAAACGATCAGAAGTAATCAGGAGCACATCAAATAAGGAGAGTAAAGTCTTCAGGTGTTAGTCCCCTATTAGATGTACACTTACTTGAATGAACCTCAATCACATGAGGTAAGAATGTAGCACTTTCATAAAAGAGTAAGGCACTCCCTGTAGAAAAGATAAAACGATACACTTGATCTCCCAGAGTGCAGGCTTCTGTTTCTTGGAATATGGATAGTAGAATCCTCCAAATGTCCTCGTGCCATCATCTCTGATGAAGAAGGGAACTTAATTTATTTAACCCTTCGAAACGCGTAAGATATTTTAAGGAAGGTACATGACCTGTTGTATGAACTGTTCGATACTTCTGTTATTTTGGAGCCTGCATTTGCCTTTGAACTAAGATCCCTACTACGGATACCTATTGGATTCTTGGGCTGCAGCATTATTACGTCTATGTGCTCTCTTCATACCTCATTAGTTGAGGTTTTTTATGTGAGTGTGCCTCATTGTGTGTCATATGTGTTGTATTAAAGCAGTTTTACACTATGTTTGCTTTTCTGGTTCTTTTTATATGACACCTATACTGGAATTGGAAGTTACTACTTACTAAAGAGAGCACGAGGACATTTGGAGGATTCTACTATCCATATTCCAAGAAACAGAAGCCTGCACTCTGGGAGATCAAGTGTATCGTTTTATCTTTTCTACAGGGAGTGCCTTACTCTTTTATGAAAGTGCTACATTCTTACCTCATGTGATTGAGGTTCATTCAAGTAAGTGTACATCTAATAGGGGACTAACACCTGAAGACTTTACTCTCCTTATTTGATGTGCTCCTGATTACTTCTGATCGTTTAGGATTTTTTACAGCTTATAGACCCCTTTTTTTAGACATTTATTGCCATAATATTTTACTATAACTGTATTGTATTGTATTGTATTGTATTGTATTTCATTTATTATATTTTCCAGTTTGAGTCTTCTGCGCCACCCTGCCTCTTTCTATATATATATATATATATATATATGTATATATATATATATATATATATATATATATATATACACACAGGTAGCCCTCAGTTTACGCCGGGGTTAGGTTCCAGAAGGAATGGTTGTAAATCGAAACCGTTATAAATTGAAACCCAGTTTATAATGTAAGTCAATGGGAAGTGAGGGAGTTAGGTTCCAGGCCCCTCTCAAAATTGTCATAAGTAACACCTAATACATTATTTTTAAAGCTTTGAAATGAAGACTTTAAACAGCATTATAAACCTAATAAAATAATCACACAACACAGAATATATAATTAAACTAAGTTAAATGAACAAAAACATTTGCTAAACAGCATTATAAACCTAATAAAATAATCACACAACACAGCCTTTACTTGCATTTTTCTGCAAACAGTTCTTTCTATGCATTCCAATCTGGACTGATTTATAGATAGGAAGATCTTGTTCCTTTGCAAGCTGCTTGATAGCTCAGGTCTGGTTAAACTGATTAACTTCAGCTTGCTTGGCTTGCATATCTTTGCTGCAGCACAAGCGGACAGCTCCACCTACTGGCTATTTAAATCAATGCACTACTTCTCAATGCTTTTCAATAGCAGTCACATGACATGAAAAAAAAGGTTGTTATTCTGAAACGGTGCAAATTGAACCGTTGTAAACCGAGGGCCACCTGTATATATTTTTTTAAATAGCACCAAAAATGTATAACGTGTCAAACTGTAATGATTGTGTTTTTTTTTTCTTTTTAATTTTACTCTAATAGAACACGCTAAAGGATTTATACGGTGGCTATTGCTTAACATGCACGTCTGGAGTGAGGCTGGAAATAACCAAGCAGAGAAAGTCTCCATATTCTGTTAGAAAGACAGTGGTGCTTGTGAGGGCTGTGGAGAAGCTGAAAAGGAAAAAAGGAAAACAAAACGTATTCTCTGACACAGATTTGCTTGATCTCCTAAGCAACAGTGTTGTGGAAGGTTAGATGATACTTTGTAATGAATCTGTTTTATAGCTATATATTTTCAGGTGGCACTGGCAAAATATGTATCTGCAAAGTATAGGCAAGGAAATATTTATTGCATCTGGCTGAAATATCTATATACAGAACATATTAATTCACTGTCAATAGATGTTATTTTGTTTGCTAACGTATTTTATCTCAAATGTATCTAAATTGAGAACTATACCCTCTTCTACTCCTTTTGCTGTTGAAATGGTGACTGAATGATAAAGGTATTACAAAGGACATCTGTAAACTGTTGCTGTTTAGTAATATGTCATTTACAGAGTTAACCAAAAATACTGAAGTATAGCTGGGACCTAAAAGATTTTGTCTAGAGCTGCACACACAAGCAGTGGAGCACAGTGACCTATGGGTTCTAATTGCTGCAGCAAGGTCAATGTGACTTTCTGCTTATGTCTGCTGCTCTGGAACAAGACTTGTGCTTCTTGATGCAGCCTATAGTTCAGCATCATATGTGTAAGAATGACATCTGTACACCAATTTGTAACAATTAATAGTGGTACTAGCTTGTCCCTCTACCTTGTTCCTAAAAACTACCATAAACTATAACCTACTACCACAGACTATGTTAATAATTACCACAGTACCACAAATTCCAACAACCTGTTACAAACTAGCACAAACTGTCACAAAGTACTAACACTCTAATGACACACACTATCACAGGTGACAGCAAACTACATCGCTAGATTTCTAATTACCATCAACTACCACAAAGTTAATTAGAACAAATTACCACAAACTATCTTTTCTTGTTGCCTCAATGATAACTATATAAAAAGGAATGGTATTCTATTCAAATTGCCATTAAGCTGCATTTCTAGTATATTAATTCCTTAACTGGGAGTGGATCATTTATCAATTTGCGCTAGTTTGGGGTAATATTTGGTAATAATTTGGTGGTTTGGGGTAATATACATGACAGTTTGTGATAGCATGTGATTTGTTCTAGTTTGTAGTAATTAGCATGGTGGTATGTAGCTTGTGGTAGTTTGTAGTAATTAGTATGGTAGTTTGTCATAATGTGTGATTGCTTGTGGCAGTTTGTAGTAATTTGTATGGTAGTTTGTCATAATGTGTGAAAGCTTGTGGTAGTTTGTAGTAATTAATATGGTAGTTTACATGATGTGTGAAAGCTTGTGGTAGTTTGTAGTAATTAGTATGATGTGTGATAGCTTGTGGTAGTTTGTAGTAATTGATATGGTAGTTTACATGATGTGTGAAAGCTTGTGGTAGTTTGTAGTAATTAGTATGGTAGTTTACATGATGTGTGAAAGCTTGTGGTAGTTTGTAGTAATTAGTATGGTAGTTTACATGATGTGTGAAAGCTTGTGGTAGTTTGTAGTAATTAGCATGGTAGTTTGTCATAATGTGTGAAAGCTTGTGGTAGTTTGTAGTAATTAATATGGTAGTTTACATGATGTGTGAAAGCTTGTGGTAGTTTGTAGTAATTAGTATGGTAGTTTGTCATAATGTGTGATAGCTTGTGGTAGTTTGTAGTAATTAGTATGGTAGTTTACATGATGTGTGAAAGCTTGTGGTAGTTTGTAGTAATTAGTATGGTAGTTTACATGATGTGTGAAAGCTTGTGGTAGTTTGTAGTAATTAATATGGTAGTTTACATGATGTGTGATAGCTTGTGGTAGTTTGTAGTAATTAGTATGGTAGTTTGTCATAGTTTGCAATAGCATGGGGAAGTTTATAGTTTTCAGTATGGCAGTTTGTGATTATTATCAAGGCAGTTTATTGAAGTGTGTGATAGCTTGTAGTTTATAAATGTTGTAGTAACTGATAGGACCTCTTCTTTTAAAATCCACTAAAACAAAATGTGTATTTCATTGTATTATGCTGTCAGTTAAGTCATAACTCTTTTTCTAATTATAAATATTTCTAAACATATTTTTTTATTTTATTTTTTTAGAAAAAATTACTTACATCAACTCAGAATTCCTGTGTGGGTCTGAATCTGAAAACAATTGCGTTGCTCAAGGGAATTACAGGATTACAGATTCATCACACAGGTGTCTTGTCTTAAAGGATTTTCAGGGGGTTGCCAAACTAGTTGCCTTGCATTTACAGGGACCGAATACCAATAAAGAAGGTAACTTTAAGTTTCATTATTATATTGTGTATAAGTTTGTCAAACACAAAGTGGACCAGATTTCAAGGGGTGCGCTGATATTGCTGTTCACGATATCGGTAGGCCGCGCTAACATTAGCAAGCAATTTGCTATTGCAAGCCCATGGTAAATAGCATTTACCAGAGAAGGGTTAGCGCGGCCAACATCACTCTAGCGCATTATTTAGCATGAGTAAAGTTTAAGGGTTAAAATAGTTGCACAAAACACAGCCAAAACATATTAAAATAAACTATTACACTCATATACACATAAAATATAAAACAGAATTTTAATATTAATAAAAATGTATTAAAAGGGTTCTTCTTGGGACAAATGTCCTGTTGGATCTAACACTGTACCACTTCAGAGAACATAAGTTATAACATCAACAGTGCACTGGACATGGTAAAACAGGCAAAATGTGGTGGTGAAATAACTGCAAGGATTACTTCCTCTGACAGTCTGTGGCTGTTTTCACTCACGACTTGCATGCTGTCCTAGCAATAGCCCCTCTGGCTCTGTATACCGATATCCAATGTCCATGTAAACAGCTTCACAAGCCGCTCCTGCTGTGTTCTGCGTTCAGCGTGTACCGCTGCAGACGCTCTGTGACGTGGTGTGTACTTTATTTCAAAAGCGTGGTGTTTCGGGGGGACACTCTGAGGAAGGGGAGTGTGTCCCCGAAACATCACACTTTTGAAATAAAGCACACTTGAAAAGACCAGTGAGTGCCTTCTCCTACTTGAGATATATATATATAAGAATGTAATAAATATAATAAATGAAGCAATATGTGAATACATTACTAATAACTAATTTAGGTAATAATGTCTGTTTATAAAATATTAGGCCATATTTATTCACTATTAGGTCTTATTTATCAGCATAAAACATTTTCTCTCTGACATTTCTTAATAAAAATTAATTTAGAACAAAATTAGGCTTAGTTTCTATTTTTAATTAAATTAATACATTGATGCAAAATATTTAAATAGAGCTGCACAGCAATTTATATCATAAACAAAGAAAAGTCCCTATTAAACGTTAATGGTTCAGATAATGCATGCCATTTTTTAAACATTTTAATTTATTTCTGTTATCAAATGAACTTCTTGGTATCATTTGAAGAAAAACATACATAGGTTCAGGAGCAGTAATGCACTACTGGGAGCTACAGTATTTGGTGATTGGTGGATACACACATAGGCCTCACATTATTGGCTCACCAGATGTGCTTTAACTAGGTCCCAATAGCACATTGCTTCTCTGAAGTTGACTTTACCTTTATGTGTTTAACTCCATTACAGGGGTTAAACACAAGTTATGTGCAAGCAATGGTGCAATAATAAAATGCTTTTTACATACTGTTTTACATACTGTTTACTTACTGTTTTAGAGATTTTTACACTTTTATGTTCCATTAAAGGGACAATTGAGTCAAAATTGAAAAGCACCTATTGTGAACTGGTGCACGGGGCACTCTTGCAGTTCAATGTTGACTCAAATATACCTTGAAAAATATATCATAGAAGAAATAACTTGTACCATTTCTCTTAGCAGTTGTCATTTTCTTTACATACAATTATTTTAGCATTTTACGTTGTTAAAATTTTTTTTTTTTTTTTTTTTTTCAGAGAAGATAAAGATGGAACTTTGTGTTTTAAATAGTGCTGAAAAACAACCAGTTGCATTGGGGCTCTTAGGGCGAAATCTTTACCTATCATGTGTTTCTGCAGAAGGTGCTAAAGAGTTACGCTTGGAGGTAAGTTTCAATAAGAGATGAAGTCACCTATTTCCAAATGATTATCTTATTTTTTTTTAAGTATCATGCTAATTAATTTTTAATTAATTAAAGATTAAACTTATTGTACAAAAGTATAACTATATCAAGGCCCATTCTACAGAGGTATAAGGTCTACCTTAGCTTCAACAAAGGATACCAATAAAATGAAGTAACTAATAATATTATTAAAACATCTTATATTTTGTTCAAATTGTACATTGTCTGAACCATAACTAAATGGTTTTCATATCCCTTTAACGTTTTACTGAGAACATATTTTCATTCATTTTAGTAAATGGCATAATGCATTGTATTTTTCAATCTCTTAGGAGGTAAGCAACATCAGAAACATCGGAAACGATGACTTGAAGCATTTTCTTTTCCTGACTAATAATAGCTCAAAAACAAAAATCAGTTTTGAGTCTGCTGCCTTCCCTGGCTGGTATATAAGCACCTCTAAAGATGACAATGTGCCACTCCAAATGACTGAAGGAAATAATCTACAAAGCCAAAATGAATTTGATCTCTTCGAGTAAATGTAACATAATGTCTAGAATCCAACTAAATGCTTATATGTACTAAGTACAGAGAAGAAACTGCTATAGGGTTCCTGAGTGATATCTGTTATTTTACACTATGTTTAATTATTTATCCTACAATAGAATAAACTAGAACAAAAAAAAACAAAGTTCAGAAACAATGCTATGGTATTTATTGAATGTATATTAAATGTTTTTCTTTCATAAAGTTACAGTGGTACTAATAGAGAACATAATATTCTAAATGAGTTGTAAACATTTTTGTGTGTGTATTTATGTTATTTATGTATTTATGTTTTCCTTTTTATACTTATGTTTTTATTTTGTACATTATTTATAATTGCAGTTTGTAATTCTTAATTTAAATTTATTGTTAAATTATTATAAATTATTAAAAACAATTCATTTTTACTTTGGTATCATTATTTACATTTATTATCTGTAAGATTGGTCTGCAGTTCATTTAGATTTAGAACGTAAGTGTATTTAAAATTTGAAACACATTAAAGGTTTGAGGTAATAAATATGTCAATGTGTAATTTTCTTGATTTTTTTTATGTTTTATAAGGCCTAAAGGAAAATCATACATAATTTTTCCAAATATGTCAGCCAGCATAGTAAAATTGTTATCGAGAATTTATCTTACTTTAAACTGAGTAAATAAGCTATATAGATTAATCATTTAAGGGACATTGTACACTAGATTTTTCTTTACATAAATGTTTTCTTTAATAAGTATTTAGGCTTTAATAATTATTTAGGCTTAAAATAGTCTATTTCATTGTCTTGTGCCTCTAAGATAGTAATGTTTCTTAGAGAAGCATAGGGGTGTTCTTTGTAGAACAGATTGCACTCACATTGACATTACACACCCACAGCTAAATGGAAACGTTTTTTTTTTTTTTAAATATATTTTTTGAAAAAGACACATTTGAGACAATACAGGCTTACATGGTGAATATGACAAATCTAATCATACTGTTTCATACATTTATGTCATATAGATTATTCTTGATCTGGCTTATAAGATATCAAAAGAATGACAATATTTTGAATAAATGTGTATCTAATATACCTGTCTCCCTGCTATCATGTGTCCTTCATTTTTTCTGTTATATATAAAACCAACAACAATAAACAAAATAAACCAGTGTCAAACTATATTTAATTAATCTACTTTCAACCTATAGATAAATAGGAGGGGAGAAGGGCAAAAAAAAAAAAAACTTAAAAAAAAGCTACAGTATTTATTTTGTTCGGGTTTCCAAATACATCTGGGCATGCTGTGGTATCATTCAGTGCTACCCATTCTCCCCTTAAAGTTGCCTCTATCATTATCTCATGGTGAGCGAAAGGTTTAAGGATTTGTCTTCTGTGTCCCTGGATTGAGACTTTCCAAAAGGACTTTCCATTTCTTCAGAAATGTTGGGAGCCTATTTCTAATGTCCATCATAATGTCTTGTTGTTCTATGAATATTTGTTTGTATAAAGCCTTTTTCAAATTGCATCAAGGTGGGGGCATTCCTAGAGCACCATAAAGTTAATATGCATTTTCTTGCTATGTGTGCAAAGGGTTAGTAGGGCATGCAGTTTAGCGCTTACATTAGCCCACATGAATAGATAGATTTTATCAATGGTAAAGGTAATATCAACTGACAGTACTGATTTAAACCAGTATTGCAAGAGTCCCCAGAAGCGTCGGATCATTGGGCAGGAAACGTTTTTTAAGCTGTTCACTAGTTGATCTAATCTCTAATAGTAATATCAGTAGCAGTAGTGAAAGTGATGTGGGATGTAGATAGTGCAGAAGCAAAAAAAGGTGGTACCCCTATCAGCAAGATATCCAAGCAGATTAGAAAGAGAAAGAGGGAATTCAAATAAAAAGAAAAACTAAGTGTAGTAAATTTGTCATCAGCAGAGTTGACTAATGACCATCTTAGTGTCCTCTGTAAAGGTCTGGGATATGCTCCTTCTAATGATTTCAATTTGTTTAACACTATCATACTGTTGGGCTAGATTACAAGTGGAGTACTGGTCATTTAGGCTTGGGGGGATAGGGTTAATTGGCCTAATCGCTATAAGCCCTCTGCATGCCTTATAGGTTGGAGCGGCCGTATGTCATTATCTCCTAGTAGCGGGAGGTCACGGCCATATATTTTTGGTACAGAGTCCATAGGGGTGACAGTCTGATGTCCCCAGGTCATGCCCTGGGGGTACCCACCCTGCGGGTCTTCTAGCTGAAGATCCCGTAGGGCATCCGCGACTCTTTACAGAATGAGGCGGAGCCCAATTTGGGGTTCCCCCTTTACAATTCCAAGAACGCTTGGCCTTGACCTCTAGCTATATGGGGTTACATTTTACTGGTTTAATGTTATTATGACTTCTTGAAGTCAAGTTTATTTAAATTGTTAAATAAAGTGAACATGATATAGTCTTAAACCTAGCTCGCTGTGTCTGTGTCTTATTTGAATGTATTGTCAATGAAGTTACGTTAAAGGGGTTGTAACTATCAAGGGCATCAGCCCCTATGTGTGTGTGAGGAAAACGTGAGTGTGTGAGAGAGATCATCTTTATGTGCATCTGTAAGTATGAGAGAGCATCTCTGTGTATGTGATAAAAATACCATCTGTATGTGTAAGTATGAGACATAATCTGTGTGTGTGTGTGTGTCATGAACCAAGCCTCCAGACTAAAAAGAAAAAGAAAAGGTCTGGGAGGCATTCTGCCAAGAAGGGCTGTATAGGGATTTGAACCTGTGGCTCTGTGGTTGCTATTTCTGTTTGCTTACATGTTGAGCCACAGCCAGTTCCAACAATAGCATGGATCTTAAAAGATCTGATAAATAACTATTTGCCTTACTTGTTGTTACACCTGTGCAACACACAGGTGTTCTCAATTCTGGAATTAATCAGAACCAACCCTGTGCAAAACCTCCCTATTTAAGGAAGGCTTTTAGTCTGCATTTTTGTCTTCACATTGGATCTGTTTTGTCAAGTCAGAACCTGTTTCCTGTACTTCTTTGGAGAAAGATTTCACCTTCGCACCTGTTTACAAGGTATTACCAGGAGAAAGCCTTTACCTTTAAACCTGTTACCAATCTACAAGTTTGTTTCATGCTTTATGCAATTCCTGCACCAAGCTATTGCCAGGAGACAGACTTCACCTTTGCACCTGTTTACAAGGTATTACCAGGAGAAAGCCTTTACCTTTAAACCTGTTACCAGTTTGCAAGTTTGTTTCCTGCCTTGTGCATTTCCTGCACTCAGCAATTACAAGGAGAGAGACTTTACCTTTAAATCTGTTACCAGTTTGCAAGTTGTTTCCTGCATTGTGCAATTCCTGCACTCAGCAATTACAAGGAGAGAGACTTTACCTTTAAACCTGTTACCAGTTTGCAAGTTGTTTCCTGCCTTGTGCTATTCCTGCACTCAGCAATTACAAGGAGAAAGACTTTACCTTTAAACCTGCTACCTGTTCACAAGTTGTGTTCTGCCTTGTGCAAATCTTACATTTCAGTTATTACCAGGAGAAAGACTTTCCTTTTTGAATCTGCATCTCTGCTTACTAGTTTTCTTTCTTTTCACTCCTGCTGTATGTGGTCTTAACATACCTGAGTAGCATATTTAAATATCCTGCAAGTATTTGCTTAAACAAAGTATTTTGTTGTTTAAATAAATTTGTTTTCATTTTCAATCAGTATGGCTTCTACTAATCTTCCTTTAAAGCAACTGTTCCAGACAATGAGGCTCTCACATGATATCCTGAGACAGAACATGACAGAATGTGAAGACCTTAAAAGAGAGCCCTCTGGGATTATTGCTATATTGGATTCAGTGTTAAAGTTTATTAAGGACATACTCATTAACTTTATGGAGCTGGTGGAAATGTTATCTCTCCCAACCGAAACCTTGTCTAAAGTTACCTCCCAAACAAGGAAAGGTTTTAAAGAACCCTTAACAGAAGAGGAGAAAATTCGGCGAAGACAGCTTAACCTCTGTTTCTATTGTGGGGGAACTGGTCACCACATCACAGGGTGTCCAGTAAGACCCCCTAGAGGATCAAGTCGAGATATAGCCAAGTTTAAAATGGACTCTGATGTTAAGGGAACAAATTATTCTTCCACTAGCAAACTTAAAGATACTCCTGGAGAGGATCCAGCTACTGAGAATACATCAATTCTACAAACAACCGTTTCTAACACGCTTCAAGAAATGGTACCTGATTTGAAACAGATGGTCATTGGGAGTACAACTCCAACTACATCCATTACCCATACCACTGCATCTGTTTCTGCATCAACCACATTGGGGAACTCTGCAAAAATACCTCCTGGAAATCCTGCACATTACCTTGTTTCTGCCCTGGCTGGAGATCCAGCTAACAAATGTCACTCATCAGACATAAAAGTGACAAACCTTCCAGCTAAATCAGACTCTGCCAATTCTAAAGATCCACACCTCCTTGCACCACCTTCACCCAGCTACTCATTGACTGAGAAAGAATTGGATGAGATGGTTGAATTGGATATAAATGGCACAGAAAATGAATTCCTGGACTCTGAAGGAGAGGTCATACTTTACCCGGAGGTACTCTACCCATCAGGCAGATATGACCCAGATAACAAATTCCTTGACTCTGAAGGAGAGGTCTTTTCCTACCCGGAGGTACTCTGCCCATCAGCCAGTCCATTGCAAGCTGCTGGGTATAATCAGGAACCTCTAAATCAAAACTGTCTTGGTTTTTCAGCTCTTGTTATGCCTACAGGGATATCTTCTAAGGGTCCCCAATCTCAGGCAGCTGTTCCAAGCGAAGAATCAATTCCATCTGATTGTATTAGGGCTTCAAATGGAACACTTGTTCGTAAATCCCACCTTCAGATGTTTGATCAGGCTTTGAGCGCCCAGAGTGCGCTCTTTGGAGGGGGCATCTGTCATGAACCAAGCCTCCAGACTAAAAAGAAAAAGAAAAGGTCTGGGAGGCATTCTGCCAAGAAGGGCTGTATAGGGATTTGAACCTGTGGCTCTGTGGTTGCTATTTCTGTTTGCTTACATGTTGAGCCACAGCCAGTTCCAACAATAGCATGGATCTTAAAAGATCTGATAAATAACTATTTGCCTTACTTGTTGTTACACCTGTGCAACACACAGGTGTTCTCAATTCTGGAATTAATCAGAACCAACCCTGTGCAAAACCTCCCTATTTAAGGAAGGCTTTTAGTCTGCATTTTTGTCTTCACATTGGATCTGTTTTGTCAAGTCAGAACCTGTTTCCTGTACTTCTTTGGAGAAAGATTTCACCTTTGCACCTGTTTACAAGGTATTACCAGGAGAAAGCCTTTACCTTTAAACCTGTTACCAATCTACAAGTTTGTTTCATGCTTTATGCAATTCCTGCACCAAGCTATTGCCAGGAGACAGACTTCACCTTTGCACCTGTTTACAAGGTATTACCAGGAGAAAGCCTTTACCTTTAAACCTGTTACCAGTTTGCAAGTTTGTTTCCTGCCTTGTGCATTTCCTGCACTCAGCAATTACAAGGAGAGAGACTTTACCTTTAAATCTGTTACCAGTTTGCAAGTTGTTTCCTGCATTGTGCAATTCCTGCACTCAGCAATTACAAGGAGAGAGACTTTACCTTTAAACCTGTTACCAGTTTGCAAGTTGTTTCCTGCCTTGTGCTATTCCTGCACTCAGCAATTACAAGGAGAAAGACTTTACCTTTAAACCTGCTACCTGTTCACAAGTTGTGTTCTGCCTTGTGCAAATCTTACATTTCAGTTATTACCAGGAGAAAGACTTTCCTTTTTGAATCTGCATCTCTGCTTACTAGTTTTCTTTCTTTTCACTCCTGCTGTATGTGGTCTTAACATACCTGAGTAGCATATTTAAATATCCTGCAAGTATTTGCTTAAACAAAGTATTTTGTTGTTTAAATAAATTTGTTTTCATTTTCAATCAGTATGGCTTCTACTAATCTTCCTTTAAAGCAACTGTTCCAGACAATGAGGCTCTCACATGATATCCTGAGACAGAACATGACAGTGTGAGAACATATGTTTGTATGAGTGACAGGGTGTGTGTGTGCAAGAGAGAAATCATCTATATGTGCATGTGTAAGTAAAAGAGAGCACCAGTGTGTTGTGTGAATGGCAAAGCATGTGTGTGTGAGAGAGAGGGCGATCACCTGTATGTGTAAGTACCAGAGAATGTGCTTGTGTGTGTGACAAAGCATGTGTGCATGTTTTTAAGAGGGAGAACATCTTTATGTGTAAGTATAAGAGCATGTGTGCTTGTGTGAGTGTGTAAGGCAAATCATCTGTATGTGCATGTGTAATCATGAGAGAGCATGTGTGTGTGTATTCATGTTTCTCGGGCGTATCATAGCCAGTGCATCACCAGCCTCTGACCTCACCGCAGGTCACTGATATATATATATATGTATATATATGTGTGTGTGTGTGTGTGTAATTATATGTGTGTGCATAAATGTATATATGTGTGCTCATATATGCACACACACATAAACACATACACATATATATATATATATATATATATATATATATATATTACCTAGATTACGAGTCTTGCTTTAGCCTTAAAAAGCAGCGTTGAGAGGTCCCAATGCTGCTTTTTAACGCCCGCTGGTATTACGAGTCTGGCAGGTACAGGTGTACCGCTCACTTTTTTTCCGTGACTAGAGCATACCACAAATCCCCTTACGTCAATTGCGTATCCTATCTTTTCAATGGGATTTTCCTAACGCCAGTATTACGAGTCTTGGAAAAAGTGAGCTTTACACCCTCTCCTGTCAAGACTCGTACCGCATTTAAAAGTCAATAGTTAAGAGTTTTATGGGCTAACGTCGTAACATAAAACTTAACTAAAGTGCTAAAAAGTACACTAACACCCATAAACTACCTATTAACCCCTAAACCGAAGACCCCCCCCACATCGCAAACACTTAAATAACATTTTTAACCCCTAATCTGCCGACCGGACATCGCCGCCACTGTAATAAATATATTAACCCCTAAACTGCCACACTCCCGCATCGCAAACACTAGTTACATTTTATTAACCCCTAATCTGCCGTCCCTAACATCGCCGACACCTACCTACATTTATTAACCCCTAATCTGCCGCCCCCAACGTCGCAGCTACTATATTAAAAGTATTAACTCCTAAACCTAAGTCTAACCCTAACCCTAACACCCCCCTAACTTAAATATAAATTAAAAAAATCTAAATAAAATTACTACAATTAATTAAATTATTCCTATTTAAAACTAAATACTTACCTGTAAAATAAACCCTAAGCTAGCTACAATATAAATAATAGTTACATTGTATCTAGCTTAGGGATTATTTTTATTTTACAGGCAAGTTTGTATTTATTTTAACTAGGTACAATAGTTATTAAATAGTTATTAACTATTTAATAGCTACCTAGTTAAAATAAATACAAATTTACCTGTAAAATAAAACCTAACCTAAGTTACAATTACACCTAACACTACACTATAATTAAATTAATTCCCTAAACTAACTACAATTAAATACAATTAGCTAAATTATGAAAAAAAACCCACTAAATTACAGAAAATAATAAAATAATTAAAAAAAATTAAACTAATTACACCTAATCTAATCCCCCTAATAAAATAAAAAGCCCCCCAACAAAATATAAATCCCTACCCTATACTAAATTACAAATAGCCCTTAAAAGGGCCTTTTGCGGGGCATTGCCCCAAAGTAATAAACTCTTTTACGTGTTAAAAAAAATACAATACCCCCCAACATTAAAACCCACCACCCACACACCCAACCCAACTCTAAAACCCACCCAATACCCCCTTAATAAAACCTAACACTAACCCCTTGAAGATCACCCTACCTTGAGACTTCTTCACCCAACCGGGCAGAAGTGGACCTCCAGACGGGCAGAAGTCTTCATCCAGGCGGCATCTTCTATCTTCATCCATCCGGAGCGGAGCGGGTCCATCTTCAAGACATTCGACGTGGAGCATCCTCTTCATCCGACATCCGACGACTAAATGACGGTACCTTTAAGTGACATCATCCAAGATTGCGTCCCTTCAATTCCGATTGGCTGATAGAATTCTATCAGCCAATCGGAATTAAGGTAGAAAAAATCCTATTGGTTAATCAAATCAGCCAATAGGATTGAGCTTGCATTCTATTGGCTGTTCCAATCAGCCAATAGAATGCAAGCTCAATCCTATTGGCTGATTGGATCAGCCAATAGGATTTTTTCTACCTTAATTCCGATTGGCTGATAGAATTCTATCAGCCAATCGGAATTGAAGGGACGCCATCTTGGATGATGTCACTTAAAGGTACCGTCATTTAGTCGTCGGATGTCAGATGAAGAGGATGCTCCGCGTTAGATGGCTTGAAGATGGACCCGCTCCGGATGGATGGATGAAGAATATTAATGATGTCGCGAATAGTTCGCCGGCGAATAGTTCCCGGTGAACATAGCATGTTCACGTTCGCCGCGGCGGGCGAACATGTGCGATGTTCGATCCGCCCCCTATTCGTCATCATTGAGTAAACTTTGACCCTTTACCTCACAGTCAGCAGACACATTACAGCCAATCAGCGGCAGAAACTCCCTCCCAGACCCTCCCACCTCCTGCACAGCATCCATTTTAGATTCATTTGGAAGCTGCATTCTTAGTGAGAGGAGGGACAGTGTAGCTGCTGCTGATTTAATAGGGAAATTGATAGCTAGGCTAGTGTATCCAGTGTCCACTACAGTCCTGAAGGACTCATCTGATCTCTGCTGTAAGGACAGCACCCCAAAAAGCCCTTTTTAGGGCTAGAACATCAGTCTGCTTTTTTTTTTTTCCTGTGTAATCTAATTGCAGTTGCCTGCCTGCCAGCGTGTGTGTCACGCTCACAGCGTATACTGTGCCCACTTGCCCAGTGCCACCACTCATATCTGGTGTAACAGTAGTGTAGATTTAAAAAAAACAACACTTTTTTGACTGTGAAATAATAGCAGACAGCTGCCTGTACCCAAGATGGCCGCCAATAAGGCAGATGGGGAGGGTTAGAGAGCTGTTTTGAGGGGAATCAGGGAGGTTGGGGGCTAAGGGGGGATGCTACACCACAGCATATGTAAATATGATAAAAAAAATTAAAAATAATTTAAAAACCTTTTATTTTAGTACTGGCAGACTTTCTGCCAGTACTTAAAATGGCGGGGACAATTGTGGGGTGGGGGAGGGAAGGGAGCTGTTTGGGAGGGATCAGGGGTCTGATGTGTCAGGTGGGAGGCTGATCTCTACACTAAAGCTAAAAT
Organism: Bombina bombina; assembly: GCF_027579735.1. Classification (NCBI taxonomy): domain Eukaryota; kingdom Metazoa; phylum Chordata; class Amphibia; order Anura; family Bombinatoridae; genus Bombina; species Bombina bombina. The sequence continues at coordinate 690,300,521 of NC_069504.1, read as the reverse complement.
TAACCCTGCAAGCTCCATGCAAACTACCTAATTAACCCCTTCACTGCTAACCATACAACCATTTATGCCATAATTGCATAAGTTGTTTGTAAATAATTTCTGTGAGAAACCTAAAGTTTGTGAAAAAGTGAACAATTTTTTTTTATTTGATCGCATTTGGCGGTGAAATGGTGGCATGAAATATACCAAAATGGGCCTAGATCAATACTTTGGGATGTCTTCTAAAAAAAATATATATACATGTCAAGGGATATTCAGGTATTCCTGACAGATATCAGGGTTCCAATGTAACTAGTGCTCATTTTGAAAAAAAAGTGGTTTTGAAATAGCAAAGTGCTTCTTGTATTTATTTCCCTATAACTTGCAAAAAAAGCAAAGAACATGTTAACATTGGGTATTTCTAAACTCAGGACAAAATTTAGAAACTATTTAGTATGGTTGTTTTTTGGTGGTTGTAGATGTGTAACATATTTTTCAGGGCCTGCCAGGGCACAGTGTCACACCAGTGCAACTCATATCTGGTGTAACAGTAGTGTACATTAAAAAAAAAATACAATTTTGACTGTAATAGATTGAATAGCAGTTAGTTGTCTGCAAGCGTGTGTGTCAGGCCTACAGCGTCTACTCTGCCAACTTCTGCCAGTGCACAGTGCCACATATCTGTTGTCACAGTAGCTTGCACGCATAGTACCACTAATCAAAAAAAAAATGACAGGCAGAGGCAGGCCACCCCGCAGGGGCCGTCGTGGTCGTGGTGCTGTGATTCCCTTTGGCCCTAGAATAATGCCCAGTGTTCAGAGGCCACGTACCCTGAACTCGAAAAGTTCTGAGGACATAGTTGACTGGCTAGCACAGGACACCCAATCTTCTACAGCTTCCGCTCTGAACCTTGACGCACCATCCTCCTCCAGCTTAGCTTCGGGCACCTCTCAAGTTACCACTCGCCCGCCTGCCGCCACCACCAACACTAGCACCACAGCCGCTTCACTTGATCTGTCAGAGGAGTTATTTACACATCAGTTGGAAGAAATGAGTGATGCGCAACCATTATTGCCAGAGGATATAGATAACAGGGATATGTCTCAGTCAGGCAGCATTACACACATGGATGTACAGTGTGATGATGATGATGTTGTACCCGCTGTGGGAGTTTGGTCTGTCACTGTGAAGCGGGCATTACCCTTACACTACCTGATCGATACAACATCATACCTGATGTTTTAAAGCACGTTATTCCAAACAATTTAGGAATGTTAGGTGATTTATGGCCTTTATGGATTAAAACCAGACTCTGCATCAACTATGTAATATTCCATGGGAGTTTTGCCATGGATCCCCCTCCGGCATGCCACAGTCCAGGTGTTAGTCCCCTTGAAACAACTTTCCCATCACTATTGTGGCCAGAAAGAGTCCCTGTGGGTTTTAAAATTCGCCTGCCCATTGAAGTCAATGGCGGTTCGCCCGGTTTGCCGGTTCGCAAACTTTTGCGGAAGTTCGCGTTCGCAGTTCGCGAACCCAAATTTTTATGTTTGCGACATCACTAATGAAGATAGAAGATGCCGCCTGGATGAAGACTTCTGCCCGTCTGGAGGTCCTCTTCTGCCCGGATAGGATGAAGGCTTCTGGCCGTCTGGAGGACCACTTCTGCCCGGTTGGGTGAAGACGTCTCAATGTAGGGTGATCTTCAAGGGGTTAGTGTTAGGTTTTATTAAGGGGGTATTCGGTGAGTTTTAGAGTAGCTTTGGGTGTGTGGGTGGTGGGTTTTAATGTTGGGGTGGTATTGTATTTTTTTTTTACAAGTAAAAGAGCTGATTACTTTGGGGCAATGCCCCGCAAAAGGCCCTTTTAAGGGCTATTTGTAATTTAGTATAGGGTAGGGATTTTTATTATTTTGGGGGGCTTTTTTATTTTATTAGTGGGATTAGATTAGGTGTAATTAGTTTAAACATTTTTTAATTATTTTATTATTTTCTGTAATTTAGTGGGGGTTTTTTCCGTAATTTAGATAATTGTATTTAATTGTAGTTAGTTTAGGGAATTAATTTAATTATAGTGTAGTGTTAGGTGTAATTGTAACTTAGGTTAGGTTTTATTTTACAGGTAAATTTGTATTTATTTTAATTAGGTAGCTATTAAATAGTTAATAACTATTTAATAACTATTGTACCTAGTTAAAATAAATACAAAGTTGCCTGTAAAATAAACATAAACGCTAAGATAGATACAATGTAACTATTAGTTATATTGTAGTTATCTTAGGGTTTATTTTACAGGTAAGTATTTCGTTTTAAATAGGAATAATTTAATTAATTGTAGTAATTTTATTTAGATTATTTTAAATTATATTTAAGTTAGGGGGGTGTTAGGGTTAGGGTTAGACTTAGGTTTAGGGGTTAATATATTTATTATAGTGGCGGCGACGTTGGGGGCGGCAGAGTAGGGGTTAATAAATAAAAAGTAGGTGTCGGCGATGTTGGGGGCAGCAGATTAGGGGTTCATAAGTATAATGTAGGTGGCAGCAGTGTCCGTAGCGGCAGATTAGGGGTTAATAAGTATAAGATTAGGGATGTTTAGACTCGGGGTTCATGTTAGGGTGTCAGTTGTAGACATAAAATGTGTTTCCCCATAGGAATCAATGGGGCTGCATTAGGAGCTGAACGCTGTTTTTTTTCAACTGATTCTGCCCCATTGATTCCTATGGGGAAATCATGCACGAGCACGTTTTGCCAGCTCACCGCAAGCCTTACCGACAAAAACTCGTAATCTAGCCGTATATGTTTATATAGTTTTGGAGCATGCTGACCTCCAGATGTTAGACTTTCATTTAAGCGATAACATTTTACTTTACCAATTTTGATGTAAAAAATGGGAGCACTATGGACTGTGCTGTAGTAAAGCTAGTGCACCATAGCGCTGCCATTTTTATGCTTCACTTTTAATCAAGGCCTATGTATAAATGTTAATATCTATTTAATTAATTTTAAACAGATATTTGAAAGATGATGCAGAGGACACAAAATTAAGGATACTGCTTATGAGTGACAATATCTGCACAAAACCCTATGATTTTATGAAAATAGTAATAGAAAATCTATTTAACAATATTATGTATAAATTACACAGGACCAGGCTGAAACAGCCTCAGGATTGGTATAATAAAATCTGAGCTGACGTGCTCATACAGCTTGTCAATGCATTACTCAATTAGTGATGTCGCGAATAGTTCGCCGGCAAACATAGCATGTTCGCGTTCGCCGCTGCGGGTGAACATATGCGATGTTCGATCCGCCCCCTATTCGTCATCATTGAGTAAACTTTGACCCTGTATCTCACAGTTTGCAGACATATTCCAGCCAATCAGCAGCAGACCCTCCCTCCCAGACCCTCCCAGCTCCTGAACAGCAGCCATTTTAGATTCATTCGGAAGCTGCATTGTTAGTGAGAGGAGGGACAGTGTAGCTGCTGGGGATTTAATAGGGAAATTGATAGCTAGGCTAGTGTATTCAGTGTCCACTACAGTCCTGAAGGACTCATCTGATCTCTGCTGTAAGCACAGCACCCCAAAAAGCATTTTTAGGGCTAGAAGATAATTTTTATTTTTTTCCTGTGTAATCTAATTGCAGTTGCCTGCCTGCCAAGCCACTTGCCCAGTGCCACCACTCATATCTGGTGTAACAGTAGTGTAAATTTTAAAAAAAAAACTTTTTTGACTGTGAAACATCAGTCTGCTAGTGTAATCTAATTGCAGTTGCCTGCCAGCCAGCGTGTGTGCCAGGCCCACTTGCCCAGTGCCACACCACTCATATCTGGTGTAACAGTAGTGTAAATTTAAAAAAACAAAAACTTTTTTGACTGTGAAACATCAGTCTGCTAGTGTATTCTAATTGCAGTTGCCTGCCTGCCTGCCAGCGTGTGTGCCAGACCCACTTGCCCAGTGCCACACCACTCATATCTGGTGTAACAGTAGTGTAAATTAAAAAAAAAATTTCACTGTGAAACATCAGTCTGCTAGTGTAATCTAATTGCAGTTGCCTGCCTGCCAGCGTGTGTGCCAGGCTCACTTGCCCAGTGCCACCACTCATATCTGGTGTAACAGTAGTGTAAATTTAAAAAAAAAAAAACTTTTTTGACTGTGAAACATCAGTCTGCTTGTGTAATCTAATTGCAGTTGCCTGCCTGCCTGCCAGCGTGTGTTCCAGGCCCACTTGCCCAGCACCACCACTTATATCTGGTGTTACAGTAGTGTACATTAAAAAAAAAAACTTTTTTGACTGTGAAACATCAGTCTGCTAGTGTAATCTAATTGCAGTTGCCTGCCTGCCAGCGTGTGTGCCAGACCCACTTGCCAAGTGCCACACCACTCATATCTGGTGTAACAGTAGTGTAAATTTAAAAAAAAAAAACTTTTTTGACTGTGAAACATCAGTTTGCTAGTGTCATCTAATTGCAGTTGCTTGCCTGCCAGCGTGTGTGCCAGGCCCACTTGCCCAGTGCCCCCACTCATATCTGGTGTAACAGTAGTGTAAATTTAAAAAAAAAAAACTTTTTTGACTGTGAAACATCAGTCTGCTTGTGTAATCTAATTGCAGTTGCCTGCCTGCCATCGTGTGTGCCAGGCCCACTTGCCCAGTGCCCCCACTCATACCTGGTGTAACAGTAGTGTAAATTTAAAAAAAAAAACTTTTTTGACTGTGAAACATCAGTCTGCTTGTGTAATCTAATTGCAATTGCCTGCCTGCCAGCGTGTGTGCCAGGCCCACTTGCCCAGTGCCACCACTCATATCTGGTGTAACAGTAGTGTAAATTTAAAAAAAAAACTTTTTGGACTGTGAAACATCAGTTTGCTTGTGTAATCTAATTGCAGTTGCCTGCCTGCCAGCGTGTGTGCCAGGCCCACTTGCCCAATGCCACCACTCATATCTGGTGTAACAGTAGTGTAAATTTGAAAAAAAAAACTTTCTTGACTATGAAACATCAGTCTGCTTGTGTAATCTAATTGCAGTTGCCTGCCTGCCAGCGTGTGTGCCAGGCCCACTTGCCCAGTGCCACCACTCATATTTGGTGTAACAGTAGTGTAAATTTAAAAAAAAAAAACTTTTTCAACTGTGAAACATCAGTCTGCTAGTGTAATCTAATTGCAGTTGCCTGCCTGCCAGCGTGTGTGCCAGGCTCACAGCATATACTGTGCCCACTTGCTCAGTGCCCCCACTCATATCTGGTGTAACAGTAGTGTAAATTAAAAAAAAAAAAAAATTTTGACTGTGAAACATCAGTCTGCTTGTGTAATCTAATTGCAGTTGCCTGCCTGCCAGCATGTGTGCCAGGCTTACAGCGTATACTGTGCCCACTTGCCCAGTGCCACCACTCATATCGTGTTTAATAGTAGTGTAAGTGTACATTTAAAAAAAAAAAAAAACTTTTTGGACTGTGAAACATCAGTCTGCTTTTTTGTTTCAGGCTCACAGCGTATACTGGGCCCACTTGCACAGTGTCACCACTCATATCTTGTTTAATAGTAGTGTAAGTGTACATTTAAAAACAAAAAAAACTTTTTGGACTGTGAAACATCAGTCTGCTTTTTTGTTTCAGGCTCACAGCTTATACTGGGCCCATTAGCCCAGTGCCACCACTCATATCTTGTTTAATAGTAGTGTAAGTGCACATTTAAAAAAATAAAAACTTTTTGGACTGTGAAACATCAGTCTGCTTTTTTGTTTCAGGCTCACAGCGCATACTGTGCCCACTTGCCCAGTGCCATCACTCATATCTTGTTTAATAGCAGTGTAAGTGTACATTTAAAAAAAAATGACAGGCAGAGGCAGGCCACCCCACAGGTGCCGTCGTGGTCGTGGTGCTGTGATTCCCTTTGGCACTAGAATAATGCCCAGTGTTCAGAGGCCACGTCCCATGAACTCGAAAAGTTCTGATTAGGACATAGTTGACTTTATAACACAGGACACCCAATCTTCTATAGCTTCCGCTCCGAACCTTGACACACCATCCTCCTCCAGCTTATCTTCTTGCACATCTCAAGTTACCACTCACCCGCCTGCCGCCACCACCAACACTAGCACCACAGCCGCTTCACTTGATCTGTCAGAGGAGTTTTTTACACATCAGTTGGAAGAAATGAGTGATGCGCAACCATCATTGACAGAGGATGTAGATAACAGTGATATGTCTCAGTCAGGCAGCATTACAGACATGGACGTACGGTGTGATGATGATGATGTTGTACCCGCTGCTGCTTCCTTTGTTGATTTGTCAGATACAAGTGAAGCGGTTGATGATGACGATGCGTCCGTGGATGTCACGTGGGTGCCCGCTAGAAGAGAAGAAGAACAGTGGGAAAGTTCAGATGGGGAGACAGAGAGGAGGAGGAGGAGACGAGTTGAAAGCAGGGGTAGGTCGTCACAAGGAGCTAGTGGCACAGTCAGACAGCATGCATCGGCACCCGGGGTCAGCCAGACAGCACGCCAATCAACGCATGCTGTTGCCACCACCAGAATGCCGTCATCGTAGAGCTCAGCAGTGTGGGATTTTTTTTGTTTGTCTGCCTCTGACAACAGCAATGCCATTTGCAACCTGTGCCAAAAGAAACTGAGTTGTGGGAGGTCCAACACCCACCTAGGTACAACTGCTTTGCGAAGGCACATGATCGCACATCATAAATGCCTATGGGATCAACACATGAGTAGAAGCAGCACACAAACTCAAAGCCGCCATCCTCATCCTGGTCCAGCATCTTCAGCCACGTCAACCACTGCTGTCCTCCTTGCCCCCTCTCAACCATCCGCCACTCCGTCTCTCTTCCGTAGCAGTTCCTGCTCATCTGCCCACAGTCAGGTGTCTGTCAAGGACATGTTTGAGCGTAAGAAGCCAATGTCACAAAGTCACCCCCTTGCCCGGCATCTGACAGCTGGCTTGTCTGAACTGTTAGCCCGCCAGCTTTGACCATACAAGCTGGTGGAGTCTGAGGCGTTCAAAAAATTTGTAGCTATTGGGACACCGCAGTGGAAGGTACCCGGCCGAAATTTCTTTGCACAAAAGGCAATCCCCAACCTGTACTCGATTGTGCGAAAGGAAGTAATGGCATGTCTGGCACACAGTGTTGGGGCAAGGGTCCATATGACCACTGATAGCTGTCTGCAAAGCATGGTCAGGGCAGGTATATCACCTACACTGCGCATTGGGTAAACCTGCTGACGGCTGCCAAGCATGGAATGCGTGGCTCTGCAGAGGAGGAGTTGGTGACACCGCAATGACTTGCAGGCAGGCCTGCTGCCACCTCCTCTACTCCTCCTACTCCATCCTCTTCCATAACCTCCTCGGCTGAGTCCTCTTCAGCTGCTGCATCTTGCTCCACATCAACGGCAACCCCCCAGCTCCGCAGGTACTATTTCACATCCCGGATACGGCAGTGTCACGCCGTCTTGAGGTTGACTTGACTGAAAGCAGAGAGTCACACCAGACCAGCACTCCTGTCCGCCCTGAATGCACAGGTGGATCAGTGGCTGACTCCGCACCAACTGGAGATCGGCAAAGTGGTTTCTGACAACGGAAGTAATTTGGTGGCGGCATTGAAATTGGGCAAGTTGACAAATGTGCCGTGCATGGCACATGTGTGTAATCTGATCATACAACGCTTTGTGCATAAGTACCCAGGCTTACAGGACGTCCTGAAGCAGGCCAGGAAGGTGTGTGGCCATTTCAGGCGTTCCTACATGGCCATGGCGCACTTTTCCGATATCCAGCGGCGAAACAACATGTCAGTGAGGCGCTTGATTTGCGACAGCCCGACACGTTGGAATTCAACACTTATAATGTTCGACCGCCTGCTCCAACAAGAAAAAGCCGCTAGGACAGCCTCTGTGGAGCTGGGAATTTTTTTGCCACGTTACTGGGTGCTCATGTGCAATGCCTGTAGGCTCATGCGTCCTTTTGAGGAGGTGACAAACCTAGTCAGTTGCACCGAAGGCACCATCAGCGACATCATACCATTTGTTTTCTTCCTGGAGCGTGCCCTGCGAAGAGTGCTGGATCAGGCCGTAGATGAGCCTGAAGAGGAAGAGGAAGAGTTGTGGTCACCATCACCACCAGAAACAGCCTTATCAGCATTGCTTGCTGGACCAGCGGCAATGCTGGAACAGGATTGTGAGGAATAGGAGTCAGAGGAGGAATGTGGCTTTGAGGAGGAGGAGGAGGAGGAAGACCAACCACAACAGGCATCCCAGGGTGCTCGTTGTCACCTATCTGGTACCCGTGGTGTTGTACGTGGCTGGGGGGAAGAAGATACCTTCAGTGAGATCACTGAGGACGAGGAACGGGACATGAGTAGCTCGGCATCCAACCTTGTGCAAATGGGATCTTTCATGCTGTTGTGCCTGTTGAGGGACCCTCGTATAAAAAAGCTGAAGGAGAACGACCTGTACTGGGTGTCCATGCTACTAGACCCCCGGTATAAGCATAAAGTGCCTGAAATGTTACCTATTTACCACAATTCGGAAAGGATGCAGCAGTTCCAAAATAAATTAAAAAGTATGCTTTACACAGCGTATAAGGGTGATGTCACAGCACAATGGGAATCTAACAGGGGAAGAGGTGAAAGTAATCCTATGACTCCCACGACCACGCCAGCAAGGACAGGATGCTTTACAGATGTGTTGTTGATGGAGGACATGCGGAGCATTTTAACTCCTATGCATCGCCACAGCCCTTCGGGGTCCACCCTCAAAGAACGACTCGACCAACAGGTAGCAGACTACCTCACCTTAACTGCAGATATCGACACTCTGAGGAGCGATGAACCCCTTGACTACTGGGTGTGCAGGCTTGACCTGTGGCCTGAGCTATCCCAATTTGCGATAGAACTTCTGGCCGGCCCCGCTTCAAGTGTCCTGTCAGAAAGGACCTTCAGTGCAGCAGGAGGTATTGTCACTGAGAAGAGAAGTCGCCTAGGTCAAAAAAGTCTAGATTACCTCATCTTTATTAAGATGAATGAGGGATGGATCCTGAAGGGACTGACATTGGGCGATACATTCAAGTAAAAAAGGCCTGATGAAATGAGCTGCCTTGGGCTAAAAATGGTCCACACGCTGCTGTATTTTATCTTCGAATGCCGGATGACTTGCGTGACTTATCCGCCACCAACTAGGGTTCAAGCCGCAATGTTTTAGGGCACTTTCTGCCTGGGAAACAAACATCAATGTTTCTGGCCGCTGCTACAGCAGCAGCTGCAACAATACCTAATTTTTCAGGCATGTGTACATGCCTAATTTTTCTGGCCTCTGGTGCAGAACTGTGGCTTCAAAAACCAAACCAATAAAAAAGGCACATAACAGGGATTAAACTGATAGGAATAGTACTACTTAACACACCACTCCTATCTGGTGGCACATTAGATTGCACGCGCAGTGCCCCAAATTTGAAGTAGGAGGACCGACCAAGCATCTTTTTCCATCTCCCGGTTCCTAAAATCCATGCCATATACACGTCCCCTGATAGGGGACGGAACAGGGATTAAACTGATAGGAATAGTACTACTTAACACACCTTATAATAATGCAGAGAGAGGCAACGCAGAGAGAGGAGTCTGAAGAAGAGGAGTCAGAGGAGGAAGGTGGCTTTGAGGAGGTGGAAGACCAAACACAGCAGGCGTCCCAGGGGGCTTGTTGTCACCTTTCGGGGACCCTTGGTGTTGTACGTGGCTGGGTGGAGGAAGAGACCTTCAATGAGATCAGTGAGGACAAGGAACGGGACATGGCTAGCTTGGTATCCAACCTTGTGCAAATGGGGAGTTTGCGGTTATGCAAATGGACTGTTTGCGGTTGTTTGCGGTGTGTTAAAGGGACAGTCTAGGCCAAAATAAACTTTCATGATTCAGATAGAGCATGTAATTTTAAACAATTTTCCAATTTACTTTTATCACCAATTTTGCTTTGTTCTCTTGGTATTCTTAGTTGAAAGCTTAACCTAGGAGGTTCATATGCTAATTTCTTAGACCTTGAAGCCCACCTCTTTCAGATTGCATTTTAACAGTTTTTCACCACTAGAGGGTGTTAGTTCACGTATTTCATATAGATAACACTGTGAGCAGGCACTGATTGGCTAGACTGCGAGTCTGTCAAAAGAACTGAAAAAATTGGCATTTTGCAGAGGCTTAGATACAAGACAATCACAGAGGTTAAAAGTATATTATTATAAATGTGTTAGTTATGCAAAACTGGGAAATGGGTAATAAAGGGATTATCTATCTTTTGAAACAATAAAAATTCTGGTGTAGACTGTCCCTTTAAATGGGGAGTTTGGTCTGTCACTGTGAAGCGGCCGAAACCCTTACACTACCTGATCAATACAACATCATACCTGATGTTTTAAAGCACGTTATTCCAAACAATTTAGGAATGTTAGGGGATTTATGCCCTTTATGGCTTAAAACCAGACTCTGCATTAACTATGTAATTTTCCATGAGAGATTTGCCATGGTTCCCCCTCCGGCATGCCACAGTCCAGGTGTTAGTCCCCTTGAAACAACTTTTCCATCACTATTGTGGCCAGAAAGAGTCCCTGTGGGTTTTAAAGTTCGCCTGCCTATTGAAGTCAATGGAGGTTCGCCCGGTTCGCCCGTTTGCGAACTTTTGCAGACGTTCGTGTTCGCCGTTCACGAACGGAAAATTTTAAGTTTGCGACATCACTATACTCAATCTGTTAAGCAAGAGCAACATTCTCAGCCTCGCTGAAGGCTATAGGGTATCATGTCCGCCAGACATTGGTAAATTGGACCCTTAGGGTGTAAGCTATCTAGTTCTTTGATCCAGAAAGTTTCCATCTGTCTTAAACGTAGTAGTTGGTTCAAGTCCTATATATTAGGAGCTAAACATTCTACTATTTTAACTTCCATATCTAGAGGATTACTGTGGTGTACAAGGGAAAAGTAAACAGAAACACTGTGACCACTATAAGATTCCTGTATATTTTTAAAATGTTCATATATTCTATATTTAATTTTCTGCTTTGTTTTCCCTATGTAAATTAAATCACTGCTGCACTTGATCTGGTACACTACATACTCAAAGGCCTCTAGTTATCATGGTCTGGCGGACCTGATCCGACACTGCGGATCAGGTCCGCCAGACCTCGCTGAATACGGCGAGCAATATGCTCGCCGTATTCAGCATTGCACCAGCAGCTCACAAGAGCTGCTGGTGCAACGCCGCCCCCTGCAGACTTGCAGCCAATCGGCCGCCAGCAGGGGGAGTCAATCAACCCGATCGTACTTGATTGGGTTGATTTCTAGCGATGTCTGTCCGCCTGCTCAGAGCAGGCGGACAGGTTATGGAGTAGCGGTCTTTGTGACCGCTGCTTCATAACTGCTGTTTCTGGTGAACCTGCAGGCTCGCCAGAAACACGGGGCATCAAGCTCCATACGGAGCTTGATACATATGCCCCAAAGTGTTCCTTTATTTGTTTGATTTTGGAACTTTTATTATGTGTTTATAAGATGATTATTATTTTCACATAGATTTTCCAAAATAGATTAATCTGTTTTTTTATTTATTTATTTTTTATTTATTATTATTATTTATTATGTTTCATATCCAGGTTTTGGATACATTGTTCACTTTATGGACATCATTTTGTGAGCCCTGCCGTAATTAGTTTTTTTAATAATTTTTGATTGATCTTTTTATATATTCATTTGTTGGAGGTTATATCTATACACGATTATAATTACTCTGATTTTGGGGCTGTAGTCAATAGTGTATGTAAGTATATTATCTCACTAGTCTCATAGTTTGATTTACTACGACAGTCCTATGTACAATCTTTCTAATTAGATTTTTCTTGTTAAAACAAACGCATTTGAATGCTATGTACTCTTTTTAAAATATTCCATGTATAAGTATTAGATCCAGCAATAATTACATGATATATGATGCAACCATGAACGAGGTATATATAGCGGACCAATACATGATTAAAGTGAAGGTGAATTTAGATGAATTGGTGCCCGGTTTTTAATAATCCTATTATAAACAATGGCACTTTAATTCATCAAAATTGACATTTCACTTGTTTTCTTCAAATACTTACCTTTTAATCCTGACAGCCGCTGCAGCGCTTCCTCCGCCCGTCGCAAGCCCTCTTCACGAGTGCAAAATGACGAATCCAGCAGTGATTGGAGGAAGCCGGATTAACCATTTCTGACGTATGAAGAGGCTTCCGACGGCCGGGGGAATCGCTGGAGCGGCTGTGAATATTAAAAGGTAAGTATTTGAAGAAAACAAGTGAAATTTTTATTTTGATGAATTAAAGTGCCCTTGTTTTTGTATAGGATTATTAAAAACCGGGCACTGATTAATCTAAATTGACCTTCACGTTAAGTCCATCCTCTTGAGAAAGCTCCACTGAGAGAAATGCATTTAGGTTTTTGGACCCTTCCCGGCCACCTAATCTGACGCTGTCTGCACTGCTGGGCAGGTCATTCTAATAGAACTGCAACTGTTTACCTACCAGCACGTATCGACATTAGTGTTTATCGTTGTGAATGCTCTGGGTAACTCAACACCATCTGTGAGACACGGACCCTTTCTTCATCGGTATTGTTGTGGATCCGAGACTGTAGTTTGGAGTTTGCTCCATGACGATTTTGTGCCCATATCTCTTTTTTATCTTGTGAGTGTCTGTAATTTGGGGTGTTTTAACCAAATAAATTTGTACTTTTTATTTGAGTCGGATATGCGCTTCTGCTTTTTCTTCACAATGTAGAAATGTATCCACAACTATATTATGTGATTGCGCATTTTGTAAATCAAAATATTAACATTACAAAATAGACTTCCATGTTATAAGTTGCTTCATGTGCACTGTTTACTGTAGCATACTGTAATTTATGTCATATTTCCTATTTCAGAGGGTCGCAATCGTAAGGATTTATGCTAACCCTATGAGCACACAGCGAGGCTGTGGTATTCTTAGACCCCAAGGCATACTACACTTACCCGGTGTCAGGTCTTGGAGAATGCTAACAGGCACACTGTCCCAAATGAGGTCTGCTACTGTGAGGAGTTGGGGGCCATGCTATGGATCCTTTGACTTAGCACAGCCTGCAGTGCGCTATACTGGACATATCTGTATGTGCACTAAGGGTAGCGCTATTTATACTGTTCCTTTTCGAAAGTGACCTTTGGTGCCAGGACTGAATTAGGAAATGTTATCCTTTCATGAAGACCCTGACAACCTTTTGCCTGGCCTGCTCTCCCGTTATTGACACTGGCAAGCTATTTGGACCCAGCTACTTGTTTGACCCTGTACTGCTTTGGCACTGCCTATCTGGTTAAAGACTTTTGGACTGTAACCTGGTTAATGAGCTTGTTTTCTCTTTTTGCTTTGATGTACAGACTCTGACGGTTTGCTTGGTGCTGATATTTGGCTCATTTTCTGACTATGCTGCTACTCTGCTTAAGCATAAACAAATCAAGGAGCAAAAAAAACAAATTAAGGAGCAGACACCTGTTGGGACCATGCTTTCAGTTGAGAGGCATAATAGTGAGCCACTATTTCATGATTACATTTTTAATGGTCTTCACGCATGCACATTGGAACTATAAAAGTTAAATGACTTAGCACATGCCCTTTGGAACCACAGGAACGCTGCTTACAGGTTAAGCTTGGATGGTACATTTGTAACTTTACTCACATGATGAAACGGTAATTAAATATGGGAAACGCATTGTGAGTTTTTTATGTGTTGTATGCCTTTTATTAAAACAAACTTTGTATTTTATTTCCGGCTTTGATCTGAGCTTTATTACTTACAATACTGGTCAATCACCATCACTCATTTGCCAGAGTTTACAGCATCTACAGTGTTCACTACAATTTATGGGCTAGCTATTTCATAAAGTGAACCCGCAACACAGACACTTGGGAACATAACAGGAACCACTGTACCAGTGTATGAGCCTGCTGGACAGCTTTGAAAGTCCCATCCTTCTTAATTCGCACCATGTTGTGCATTTCGAAATGTGAGTAGCAAATTGGATGTTCTACACAATTTGGGCACCTTCCTTCTTTCTTGTGTATTCTGCTCAAGCATACCTGAGTATCCAGTTACTTAGGTAAAGAGTTTTACCGTCTGGATTCTTTCTTCTACTGCAACACTTCTTCTTCCATGGTTCTATACTCTAACTGAGGTAGTTATCTTATTATCTTACAGGTATAGATCATTACGAAAATAGTAAGGCAACCTCACATCATACAATGAAGCCTCTTAACAACCTTCACAAATTATATTGAACAATTTATACTACACATTCACTTTGCATTGCAAGCTTTACATCATTACAAATTTCAGATCTTAAACTTCACTCTCCATCCCAATATGCTGTATGCAAGCAAGGTGAGAAAAATGAATGCACCACTTTACCCAGGAGTTCTTAATTTAATAAAGAAAAGGTAAGATTTTTTTTTGTTGTGTTTGTCTTAAAGGGATCAATAAATGTCTATCATGCATATGAAAGGGGCTATTTAGATATATTTAATAGTTAAAGGGATATGAAACCAACATTTTTGTTTCATGATTCAGATATAGCATGTGGTTTTAAACAAATTCTAATTTACTTCTAGTATACATTTTTCTTGGTTCTTTGGTTATCGTTTGTTGAAAAGCAGGGATGTAAGCTCAGGAGATTGCCTATGTCTGGAGCACTATATTTCAGCAGTTATGCAAAAATATTATCAATTTGCAAGAACAATAGATGGCAGCACCATTTCCTGCCATGTAGTGTTCCAGACAGCTACCTAGATATGTCTTCACCATAGAATATCATGCAAATTAAGCAAATTTGATAATATAAGTAAATAGCAAACTTGTTTAAAATTGTATGCTCTGTCTGAATCACAAAAGGAAATTCTTGGGTTCCTTATCCCTTTAAGCGTAAGAACAAAAAATGCTTAATATCTCTGTAACTAGTTTTTAGAATAGCCTTATGCATACACATGGCACTCTTACATTAAAGGGATAGTAAACCCAAAATTGTTCTTTTTTGATTCAAAAAGAACATACAATTTTAAACAACTTTCTAATGTACTTCTATTATCAAATTTGCTTAATTTTCTTGTTATCCTTTGCTGAAGAAACAGCATTGCACTACTGGCAGCTAGCTGAACACATCTAGTGAGTAGGGATGGACGAATGTGTTTATATTCGAATTTGAATGTTAGAACAAATGTTATTGTAGAAATTCGATTTACATAATAGAATGTTGATAAGAACGAATATTCTTAAAAATTCGATTTTCGAATGTTATTTAAAGTTTTCGAATGTTACATTCGAATTTGAATGTCACATTCTAATTCGAATGTCACATTCGAATTTGAATGTCACTTTCGAATTTGAATATTACATTTATAAAACACAATTGTAGACTAGAAACACTATTTCGAATTTGAATGTCACATTCGAATCAAATATCACATTCGAATCGAATATCACATTAGAATTTGAATATTACATTTATAAAACACAGTATTAGACTAGAAATTCTATTTCGAATTCGAATGTCACATTCAAATCGAATATCACATTCAAATCGAATATCACATTCAAATCGAATATCACATTTATTAAACACAGTTGTAAACTAGAAATACTTTTTCGAATTCGAATGTGAATATTACATTTAAAAAACACAGTATTAGACTATATATACTATTTCGAATTTGAATGTGACATTTGAATTCGAATGTCACATTCGAATTCGAATATTACATTTAAAACACAGTATTAGACTAGAAATACTATTTCAAATTTGAATGTAGCATTCGAATTCGAATATTACATTTATTAAACACAGTTGTAGACTAAAAATACTATTTCGAATTTGAATGTCACATTCGAATTCGAATATTACATTTCAAATTGAATGAATACATAGTTAAACATTCTATTATTCTAACGAATATTTTCGAATTTTATTGAAAAATTCGAAAACAAAAAATAAAAAATAGAATGTTAGAATGTTATATAAACATTCGAAATTCGATTTGAACGAACGAATGTATAAAATATTTGTTTTAAATTTTGAATTTTTAGAAACATTCGCCCATTCCTACTAGTGAGCCAATAACAAGAGACAAATGTGTGCAGGTACCAATCAGCACCAGCTCACACTAGTGTATGATATGTGCGTATTATTTTTAAACAAGGGATACTAAGAGAACGACGAACATTTGAAAATAGAAGTAAATTTAAAAGTGTCTTAAAATAGCATGCTCTATATGAATCAGGCAAATTTAATTTTGAATGTGCTATTCCTTTAATTGTGTTTCTCTTCACTCTCTTTTGGAAAATAATTCTATGTATCACCTACTTTTTTAGTATGAAACTTTATTTGCAACTGATACTGGAATATGCCAGTCATCAACATCAAAATCCTGATATATTTTTACAGTTATAATTTCCTATTTTAGTTGATGGGAATAGATGTGGGTTTTTTTGTAACAATTCACAAAATGTCTAAGGTTAAGCAGGAAAAATAAAATAATGCAATTATTATTCAACTATAAAAAAAAAATCACAAAAGTGCAACTAGGTTTGTTTTGTACTAACTTGGAAATTATGGCAATATTTTAACAACAAAATCAGCAGAAAACCTTGCCCCATCCAGCATATAAAGCTGACCAGCATAATTAGAAGCCAGAAACATCAACAAACATCAGCAACATAGTTATCTCTTGAAAAAGTATGAAGAGGCTAACTGAAGAGGATTTTAAATTACACTATTCTAGGTATCTTCAGTACAAAAGCATATAATCATCAAATTACACAGACACAGAAGTTTAAATTCGACTTTTCTTTCTATTGGAAATAGTAACAAACATGGCAGAAGGTCCGGAAATGAATTATATTCTGATGCACAGCTACAGGTAATAAAACTTTAAAAGAAACTCCTTACTTACTCTATTTAATCATTTATGATTGTTGGCTATGACTAAATATTTGTTACATTAAAAAAAATGGGGGATATTTATCAAAGCCTCAATTATGCTGCATTCACCGGCACCAATACGCTCGCTTAGTTAACATCGCCTAACATTGTGGCCGCGAACCTGAATACGCTCTCCATATTTATAAAAAAAGCCGGCAAAAAGCCACCCACCAAGTACGGAGCAATGAGCATCGGACTGTTGTTAACTAACAGTCATCGATTTCGCTGCTATTCGGCTTTTTACCAACTTTATTTATACCCTGTCATCAAAAGCCATCACTATAATAAAATGTTTAACCCCTATCCCGCCGCTCCCTGACCACGCCACAACTGCAATAAAGTTATTAACCCCTATCCCGCCGCTCCCGGACTCCGCCGCCACTAAATAAACGTATTAACCCCTATCCATCTGCTCCCGGACCCCGCCGCCACCTAAATAAACATATTAACCCCTAAACCTCTGGCCTCCCACATCACTACCATTAACTAAACCTATTAACCCCTAAACCGCCAGCCCCCACATTGCCATAAACTAAATTAAGCTATTAACCCCTAAACCTAACAACCCACTAACTTTACATTAAAATTACAACATCCCTATCTTATAATAAATTAAAACTTACCTTTAGAATTAAAATAAACTATATTTAACTATTAATTGACCTACCCTAACTATTATACTAAAATTACATTAAACTAGCAATTCAATTAACTATATTACATATTAAAAAACCCTAACCCTACTCAAATTATTTAAATCTACTATTACTAATTACTAAGTTACAAAAACAAACAAACCACTAAGTTACAAAAACAAACAAACACTGTTACAAAAACAAGCAAACCACAGTATCAAAAATAAAAACGAATTACACCTCATCTAATAGCCCTATCAAAATATAAAAGCCCCCCAAAATAAAATGTTCCAATAAGCCAATAGAATTGAGCTCTCATCCTATTGGCTGATTGGAACAGCCATTAGGATGAGAGCTGCTCAAATCCTATTAGCTGATTGAAACAGCCAATAGGATTTTATCAGCTCCAATCCTATTGGCTGATTGGAACCTTTCAGCCAATAGGAATGCAAGAGACGCCATCTTGGATGACGTCACTTGCATTCAACTTCCAGTTTATGGCGGCCACCGTATTGAAGAGGAGCTCTGTGCCGGATATCTTCAGGATGGACCTGCTCCATGCCAGATGGATAAAGATAGAAGAGGCCGCATGTATGAAGACTTCGCCGGATGGATGAAGATAGAAGAGGCCGCCCGGATGAAGACTTCTTGCCATCCGGATGAAGACTTCTTGCCGGCTGGATGGACCCTTCAAGCGGAACTTCAAAAACTGTAAGTCGATTGTTGGGGTTTAGTGGTAGGTTTATTTAAGGGTTTTTTGGGTGGGTTTTATTTTTAGAGTAGGGTCTGGGCAGGTAAAAGAGCTAAATGCCATTTTAAGGGCAATGCCCATACATATGCCCTTTTCAGGCCAATGGGGAGCATAGGTTTTTTAGATAAGCTTTTAATTTGGGGCGGATGGTTAGGTGGGTGGTGGGTTTTACTTTTGGGGGTGTTTGTATTTTTTTTACAGGTAAAAGAGCTGATTTCTTTGGGGCCCTTTTAAGGGCCATTGGTAGTTTATTGTAGGCTATGTTTTTTTTATTTTGGTGGGGCTTTTTTATTTTGATCAGGCTATTAGATTAAGTGTAATTCATTTTTATTTTTGATACTGTGCTTTGTTTGTTTTTTAACTTAGTGTCTGTTTGTTTTTATAACTTAGTAATTTGTAATAGTAGATTTAAATAATTTGAGTAGGGTTAGGGTTTTTTAATATGTAATATAGTTAATTTAATTGCTAGTTTAATGTAATTTTAGTATAATAGTTAGGGTAGGCTAATTAATAGTTTAATATAGTTTATTTTAATTCTAAAGGTAAGTTTTGATTTATTATAAGATAGGGATGTTGTAATTTTAATGTAAAGTTAGCGGGTTGTTAGGTTTAGGGGTTAATAGCTTAATTTAGTTTATGGCGATGTGGGCGGCTTTGCGGTTTAGGGGTTAATAGGTTTAGTTAATGGTAGTGATGTGGGAGGCCAGAGGTTTAGGGGTTAATACGTTTATTGAGGTGGCGGCGGGGTCTGGGAGTGGCGGTATTGGGGTTAATAACTTTATTTAGTGGCAGCGGGGTCCGGGAGCGGCGGAATAGGGGTTAATACATTTATTTAGTTGCGGCGGGGTCCGGGAGCGGTGGGAGAGGGGTTAATAACATTATGTAGGTGGCAGCGTTGTCGGGAGGCAGATTAGGGGTGTTTAGACTCGGGGCTTATGTTAGTTTGTTAGGTGTTAACGTTACTTCTTTTCTACCATATAAATCAATGGGATATCTGGCACCATCGAACATAAGCTTTTGCTGCTTTCAGACTCCCATTGATTCCTATGGCATCCGCGGCCTCCAAGGTGGCAGATTGAAAACCAGGTACGCTGGGCCAGAAAAGCCGCAAGCGTACCTGTTAACTATTTGATAACTTTGAAAAAGTGTCAAATAGTGCCAAATGTGTATTCGGAACATCTGTAATGATGTAAGCATCGATCTGTGTCGGATAGAGACTGGCAGATCGTATGTTACGTCACAGATTTCAACTTTTGCCGGTCTGTAGGCTTTGATAACTAGGTCGAATCAAGCTCACCACAATTACGCTGCGGAATTCCAGCGTATTTACAGTTGAAGGCTTGATAAATATATTTGTTATTATTAAGGTTACTAGAATGCTCCTGTGCTAGACGTATTCCTAGTTATACTCCATTCTGCATATTAAAATAGTGTAAAGTAGTCACATGTTGTTAATTTAATTTATTTGATTTATTTAGTAGCAATGAAGAAGAATTTCACAAAGACAGCCCATGGGAATCGACGATAAGTTCTCTGATACACTATAGTAACAAATATTGAATTGGAAGGACTTATTGTGAATCCAAACACTGATTTAACAAAAAACATGAACTATGCAAATATTTAAATGGCACGAGATAGATATGATGTCTAAAACATTCGGGATTTCTTTCAATTTTACTTCCATAGAAGTTACAGGATTTAAATGGTGGTTCATGTTTAAACTACAATTCTGGAATAATGCTGGAGGTAGCTGGACATAGAAAATCTTCATATTCTTTTATAGAAACAGGAAAAATAAATGTATTCTCCAACTCAGATGTATTTGAACAGAGAAACAACAATTTTATTGAAGGTTATAACTTTTATATACATTTCAATTAATGTTTTCTTTCAATATACAATCTTTCAATATACAATCTATATTTACTGCATGTATTATATAGATCAAAGTGAAAATCAGGAGCACCGGCAGCAGGTTGTTTAAAAAGTAAACATTTATTCTTTACACCTTAGTGTCATTAAAAATGTTCCAAATGCTTGGCACAAACAATGGAAATAAAGTTAGGAAAGTCTGTTGACAACAACCTTACATGTTTCAGCTCCAAAAGCCGTCCTCAGGTGCTCCTGATTTTCACTTTGATCTATCATTGACTACTTACCCATTGTAAGCACGGCTAGCACTGGAAATTTTATGCTGTGTTCAGGACTTTTTAATCCGGTAGGCTAATTAATAGTTTAATATAGTTTATTTTAATTCTAAAGGTAAGTTTTGATTTATTATAAGATAGGGATGTTGTAATTTTAATGTAAAGTTAGCGGGTTGTTAGGTTTAGGGGTTAATAGCTTAATTTAGTTTATGGCGATGTGGGCGGCTTTGCGGTTTAGGGGTTAATAGGTTTAGTTAATGGTAGTGATGTGGGAGGCCAGAGGTTTAGGGGTTAATACGTTTATTGAGGTGGCGGCGGGGTCTGGGAGTGGCGGTATTGGGGTTAATAACTTTATTTAGTGGCAGCGGGGTCCGGGAGCGGCGGAATAGGGGTTAATACATTTATTTAGTTGCGGCGGGGTCCGGGAGCGGTGGGAGAGGGGTTAATAACATTATGTAGGTGGCAGCGTTGTCGGGAGGCAGATTAGGGGTGTTTAGACTCGGGGCTTATGTTAGTTTGTTAGGTGTTAACGTTACTTCTTTTCTACCATATAAATCAATGGGATATCTGGCACCATCGAACATAAGCTTTTGCTGCTTTCAGACTCCCATTGATTCCTATGGCATCCGCGGCCTCCAAGGTGGCAGATTGAAAACCAGGTACGCTGGGCCAGAAAAGCCGCAAGCGTACCTGTTAACTATTTGATAACTTTGAAAAAGTGTCAAATAGTGCCAAATGTGTATTCGGAACATCTGTAATGATGTAAGCATCGATCTGTGTCGGATAGAGACTGGCAGATCGTATGTTACGTCACAGATTTCAACTTTTGCCGGTCTGTAGGCTTTGATAACTAGGTCGAATCAAGCTCACCACAATTACGCTGCGGAATTCCAGCGTATTTACAGTTGAAGGCTTGATAAATATATTTGTTATTATTAAGGTTACTAGAATGCTCCTGTGCTAGACGTATTCCTAGTTATACTCCATTCTGCATATTAAAATAGTGTAAAGTAGTCACATGTTGTTAATTTAATTTATTTGATTTATTTAGTAGCAATGAAGAAGAATTTCACAAAGACAGCCCATGGGAATCGACGATAAGTTCTCTGATACACTATAGTAACAAATATTGAATTGGAAGGACTTATTGTGAATCCAAACACTGATTTAACAAAAAACATGAACTATGCAAATATTTAAATGGCACGAGATAGATATGATGTCTAAAACATTCGGGATTTCTTTCAATTTTACTTCCATAGAAGTTACAGGATTTAAATGGTGGTTCATGTTTAAACTACAATTCTGGAATAATGCTGGAGGTAGCTGGACATAGAAAATCTTCATATTCTTTTATAGAAACAGGAAAAATAAATGTATTCTCCAACTCAGATGTATTTGAACAGAGAAACAACAATTTTATTGAAGGTTATAACTTTTATATACATTTCAATTAATGTTTTCTTTCAATATACAATCTTTCAATATACAATCTATATTTACTGCATGTATTATATAGATCAAAGTGAAAATCAGGAGCACCGGCAGCAGGTTGTTTAAAAAGTAAACATTTATTCTTTACACCTTAGTGTCATTAAAAATGTTCCAAATGCTTGGCACAAACAATGGAAATAAAGTTAGGAAAGTCTGTTGACAACAACCTTACATGTTTCAGCTCCAAAAGCCGTCCTCAGGTGCTCCTGATTTTCACTTTGATCTATCATTGACTACTTACCCATTGTAAGCACGGCTAGCACTGGAAATTTTATGCTGTGTTCAGGACTTTTTAATCCGGTATCCAGCTCCGGAACGAGCAGAGGCAGTGGTGAGCTGACGTCATCAGACGCATCAGAGGCGCAACCGCGCCCCCCTATCGCTATAGGCTGAGGAGGGTATGGCAGGCTGATTGGAGGATACAGAAGACGCTGAGAGATCCAGGAGAGGATTGCAACAGCGCAAGGCACTCAGCCTCTACCCAGGGACCGGCCGGCATATACGGGGGGGGGGCACGGTAAGAATACCTTTACTTATCATTATATGGGACTTGTTGTCATTGTAACGGGTACACGCTTCTAACGCTCACTACAGCGTGGGCTTCATGCCAGCTTTTACATACTTTTTAAAAACACAATATTGCCACCATCGTTATTTGCTGTGAAACCTTGTTGTTCATTTGTGTATTATATATATATATATATATATATATATATATACACATAATATATATGTTGTGAAACTATTTATTTGTCTACATTGTTCATTATTTAACGTGTTATTTTTTTCTTAAAGGGACACTGAACCCAATTTTTTTCTTTCGTGATTCAGATAGAGCATACAATTTTAAGCAACTTTCTAATTTACTCCTATTATCAATTTTTCTTCATCTCTTGCTATCTTTATTTGAATAATTATTGATTTAGAACTCTGGACAGCACTTTTTTATTGGTGGATTAATTTATCCACCAATCAGCAAGAACAACCCAGGTTGCTCACTAAAAATGGGCCGGCATCTAAACTTACATTCTTGCATTTCAAATAAAGATACCAAGAGAATGAAGAAAATTTGATAATAGGAGTAAATTAGAAAGTTGCTTAAAAATGCATGCTCTATCTGAATCACAAAAGAAAAAATTTGGGTTCAGAGTCCCTTTAATAGGTTAATTTGCTGAAATACACTGGGGAATGATCTAGATATGCTCTCCTTCCAAAGTATTCTATTATTATTATTAGTAGTAGTAGTATTATACAATTACAGACAGCAAACAAAGCACCAAAAGTAGCCAAACTTTTTTTTTTAAATATTTTTTCTAAAGAATCATCAATTCAAACTTTGCTAAAAAAATGTTTGTTTCCTACAAAAAGATTGCACCTATCAGCATATTGTAAAGTGTTGTCTGATAGCAGAGGTCATTGATTAATCTAGTTATTGTATACTAACCTCCTTATTTTACTATTCAATAGAAATGACAAGTGGAAATGTTGCCACCTTTCTGTCCATATATCTTGCATATATAAACATTTACTTAAATATTTTAATATATCTGGCCCCTGGGAGCATTGTAGAGAAGCAGCCACAGTCTAGAGCTGCGCACACAAGCAGTTCCCAGATACAGACTGTGCATCAGCATCATAAGTTAACCCTTTGGAAGCAAGACTACCACACTGCAATATGTTTACATTTCTAAGACATTTGTTGAATAGGATAATTTGCTCCACAAACATAAATAAATTCAGAGTGAAGAAATCATGATTTAACACTCTCTCTCTTTCTCTCTCTCTTGCTCTCTTTCGCTCTCAT
This sequence comes from Bombina bombina, assembly GCF_027579735.1. Classification (NCBI taxonomy): domain Eukaryota; kingdom Metazoa; phylum Chordata; class Amphibia; order Anura; family Bombinatoridae; genus Bombina; species Bombina bombina. The sequence goes on along the minus strand of NC_069504.1, from coordinate 690,276,696 downwards.
TACCAACAGTCATACATTTATTTCGTATTGCTTTAGAGCAAGTTTTATACAGCATATCTAAATCTCTGTGTGGAGCTAGATCTGAATATCGGTACTTAACATCAGAAGCATATAAAATTAAGGATTCATTAAGCAGGTCTCTTACCTTATGTGATTTTCATGGGAATGCCAAGCTTGTGGCCTTGCGATTACAGGGACAGAATATTGAGAAAGAAGGTAATACTAAGTTGTGCACATTTTTTAGATATCTATTACACTTGAATACTGGAATATATTAATAGGCAATATAGTAATATAGTTACAGTCGTATGCAAAAGTTTAGGCACCCCTGACAATTTCCATGATTTTCATTTATAAATAATTGGGTGTTTGGATCAGCAATTTCATTTTGATCTATCAAATAACTGAAGGACACAGTAATATTTCAGTAGTGAAATGAGGTTTATTGGATTAACAGAAAATGTGCAATATGCATCAAAACAAAATTAGACAGGTGCATAAATTTGGGCACCCTTGTCATTTTGTTGATTTGAATACCTGTAACTACCTAGCACTGATTAATTGGGACACACAATTGGATTGGTGAGCGCATTAAGCATTGAACTTTATAGACAGGTGCATCCAATAATGAGAAAAGGTATTTAAGGTGGCCAATTGCAAGTTGTTGTTCTCTTTGACTCTCCTCTGAAGAGTAGCAACCTGAAGAGTGGCAACATGGGGGCCTCAAAACAACTCTCAAATGACCTGAAAACAAAGATTGTTCAACATTATGGTTTAGGGAAATGCTACAAAAAGCTATTGCAGAGATTTAAGCTGTCAGTGTCCACTGTGAGGAACATAGTGAGGAAATGGAAGTCCACAGGCACAGTTCTTGTTAAGGCCAGAAGTAAAATATCGGAGAGGCAAAGGATGGTGAGAACGGTCAAAAACTGCCCACAGACCACCTCCAAAGACCTACAACATCATCTTGCTGCAGATGGTGTCACTGTGCATCGTTCAACAATTCAGCGTATGGGAGAGTGATGCGGAAGAAGACTTTTCTGCAAATACGCCACAAACAGAGTTGAGGTATGCAAATGCACATTTGGACAAGCCAGCTTAATTTTGAAAGAAGATGCTGCGGACTGATAAAACAAAGATTGAGTTATTTGATCATAACAAGCAGCGTTATGCATGACGGCAAAAGAACACAGCATTCCAAGACAAACACTTGCTAGCCACAGTAAAATTTGGTGGATGTTTCATCATGCTGTGGGGCTGTGTGGCCAGTGCCGGTACTGGGTATCTTGTTAAAGTTGAAGGTTTGCATGGATTCCACTCAATATCAGCAGATACTTGAGAATAATGTTGAGGAATCAGTCACAGTTGAAGTTACGCCAGAGCTGGTTATTTCATCAAGACAACGACCCAAAACACTGCTCAAAATCTACTCTGGCATTTATGCAGAGGAACAAGTACATAGTTCTGGAATGGCCATCCCTGTCCCCAGACCTGAATATCATCGAAAAGCTGTGGGGTGATTTGAAGCAGGCTGTCCATGCTCAGCAACCATCAAACCTAACTGAACTGGAGATGTTTTGCAAGGAATAATGGTCTAAAATACCATCATCCAGAATCCAGACACTCATTACAGGCTATCGGAAGCATCTAGAGGCTGTTATTTCAGCTTAAGGAGGCTCTACTAAATATTGATGCAATATTTCTGTTGGGGTGCCCAAATTTATGCACCTGTCTAATTTTGTTTTGATGCATATTGCACATTTTCTGTTAATCCAATAAACCTAATTTCATTACTGAAATATTAATGTGTCCTTCAGTTATTTGATAGATCAAAATGAAATTGCGGATCCAAAACACCCAATTATTTATAAATGACAATCATGGAAATTGTCAGGGGTGCCTAAACTTTTGCATATGTCTATATACTGATAAATATATATACAGTATATTGCATCAGTTGTATGCACTCACTCACATTTGTTTCATAAGTTGCCCAGGTGACTCCCCTCAAAATCATTGATAAAACATCAGGCATAAAGATGGGCACTTTACATCATCCAAACTTTATCTTTATTTCATAAATCACATCAAATACAAGTCAACGTTTTGGCTATTATTGTAAGCCTTTTTCAAGACAGTCTTAGAGCACTTCAGATGCAGCATCTCGCGCCACCATACACTAGCTAGTGTATGGTGGCGTGAGACGCTGCATCTGAAATACTCTAAGACTGTCTTGAAAAAGGCTTACAATAATAGACAAAACGTCGACTTGTATTTGATGTGATTTATGAAATAAAGATAAAGATTGGATGATGTAAAGACCCATGAGTGCCTACCTTTGTGCCTGATATATATATATATATATATATATATATATATATATATATATATATATATATAAAAACAAAAAAAGGATGATTAGGACAGCGCTCTCACAAAGGGAGATGGCAAAAATCCAATAGCCAAAAACTCATAAAGATGAACCTAATAATTAGGAGGTTAAGAGTGTGTACATATAATGTGTAATGTGTAATCCCCACTAGTAAACAGATATATCAACTAGTTAAGAAGAGCAGGAGTGAAGAAAAGGCTATCCTCACTTCGTCAGAGAGAAATTCTGATGAAGTGAGGAGAGCCTCACGAAATGCGTAAGGGCGGAGCTTTACAGCGTGATCCGGTCTCGCGGTCTTGGAACTTAGATACCTATACCGGCAGCTGTTATTTTTATCTATTCACTGCATCAACACGGAACTTTGAGTTTCTACTATTATAACAAGAGACACTGAAGCACAGTTTCACAGAAGCACGGGACTTCGAATCAGGTCTGTTCTTTGTCGTTCTCCACGGATGGAACATTTGTAGTTTTCAATTGCCACAAGAGTTTTTGGAATATAGGATTCTGTGTGGTTATTTCTACTTACTACAAGAGACTTTGGAGACTAGAAACTTTGGAAAAATTGAAACTCAGGACTCTGATGATCAGATGAGTGTACATTATTAACCAGTATACAGCTCTGATTTTTACTTTACACACCAATATTGGTTTTCATCCATACATCCATATGTGCACATATTGACTATTTTTAAGTGGACACTATCTCCCCACGGAAACTATTTTTCTGAGTCTTTTAAGACTAGGAGCCTGTTCTTTTATTTGTGTTACTGCAGTTACTTTTAACCAGTGTAATAAAGCTGTTTTCTTCACTCCTGCTCTTCTTAAGTAGTTGATATATCTGTTTACTAGTGGGGATTACACATTACACATTATATGTACACACTCTTAACCTCCTAATTATTAGGTTCAACTTTATGAGTTTTGGCTATTGGATTTTTGCCATCTCCCTTTGTGAGAGTGCTGTCCTAATCCTCCTTTATTTTGTTTACTTACCTCACACACGGCTAGATTACGAGTTTTTGACGGTAAGGCTTGCGGTGTTAATGAGCAGTTTATGCTCACCGCTCACCTACAAACAACGCTGGTATTACAGTTTTTTTTAAACCCGGCATTAGCCGCAAAAAAGTAAACGGAGAGCAAAATTTAGCTCCATATCTCACCTCAATACCAGCGCTGCTTACGGTAGCGGTGAGCTGGATGAACGTGCTCATGCACGATTTCCCCATAGGAATCAATGGGGCAGATTTAGCTGAAAAAAAAACTAACACCTGCAAAAAAGCAGCGTTCAGCTCCTAACGCAGCTCCATTGATTCCTATGGGGAAATACTTTTTATGTCTACACCTAACTCCCTAACATGAACCCAGAGTCTAAACACCCCTAATATTACACTTATTAACCCCTAATCTGCTGCCCCGGCATCGCCGACACCTGCTTTATATTATTAACCCCTAATCTGCCGCTTCGGACTCCGCCGCCACCTACATTATACTTATGAACCCCTAATCTGCTGCCCCCAACATCGCCGAACCCTACATTATAGTTATTAAGCCCTAATCTGCTCCCCAATCTCGCCGCAACCTAAAAACATTTTATAACCCCTAATCTGCCGCCCCCAACGTCGCTGCCACTATAATAAATATATTAACCCCTAAACCTAAGTCTAACCCTAACCCTAACACCCCCTAACTTAAATATAATTTAAATAAATCTAAAGAAAATTACTACAATTAACTAAATTATTCCTATTTAAAACTAAATACTTACCTAAAAAATAACCACTAAAATAGCTACAATATAACTAATAATTACATTGTAGCTATCTCAGGGTTTAATTTTATTTTACAGGCAACTTTCTATTTTTTTAACTAGGTACAATAGTTATTAAATAGTTATTAACTATTTAATAACTACCTAGCTAAAATAAAGACAAATTGGCCTGTAAAATAAAACCTAACCTAAGTTACAATTACACCTAACACTACACTATAATTAAATAAATTCCCTAAACTAACTACAATTAAATACAATTAAATACAATTATCTAAATTATGAAAAAAAACAAACGCTAAATTACAGAAAATAATAAAATAATTTCAATTTTTTTAAACTAATTAAACCTAATCTAATCCCCATAATAAAATAAAAAAGCCCCCTAAATAATAAAAATCCCTACCCTATACTAAATTACAAATAGCCCTTAAAAGGGCTTTTTGCGGGGCATTGCCCCAAAGTAATCAGCTCTTTTACCTGTAAAAAAAAATACAATACCCCCCCAACATTAAAACCCACCACCCACACACCCAACCCTACTCTAAAACCCACCCAATCCCCCCTTACTAAAACCTAACACTAACCCCTTGAAGATCACCCTACCTTGAGACGTCTTCACCCAACCGGGCAGACGTGGTCCTCCAGACGGCAAGAAGTCTTCATCCTATCCGGGCAGAAGAGGTCCTTCAGAAGGCCAGAAGTCTTCATCCAGACGGCATCTTCTATCTTCATCCATCCGGAGTGGAGCGGGTCCATCTTCAAGACATCTGACGGGGAGCATCCTCTTCTTTCCAGGTAATGACGGTACCTTTAAGTGATGTCATCCAAGATGGCGTCCCTTCAATTCCGATTGGCTGATAGAATTCTATCAGCCAATTGGAATTAAGGTAGACAAAATCCTATTGGCTGATTCAATCAGCCAATAAGATTAGCTTGCATTCTATTGGCTGATTGGAACAGCCAATAGAATGCGAGCTCAATCCTATCGGCTGATTGGATCAGCCAATAGGATTGAACTTCAATCCTATTGGCTGATTGGATCAGCCAATAGGATTTTTTCTACCTTAATTCCTATTGGCTGATAGAATTCTATCAGCCAATCGGAATTGAAGGGACGCCATCTTGGATGACATCACTTAAAGGTAACGTCATTTAGTGTTAGTCGTCAGAAAGAAGAGGATGTTCCGCATCGGATGTCTTGAAGATGGACCCGCTCCGCTCCGGAGGTCAATTTGTCTTTATTTTAGCTAGATAGTCATTAAATAGTTAATAACTATTTAATAACTATTGTACCTAGTTAAAATAAATACAAAGTTGCCTGTAAAATAAAAATAAAACCTAAGCTAGCTACAATGTAACTATTAGTTATATTGTAGCTAGCTTAGGGTTTATTTTATAGGTAAGTATTTAGTTTTAAATAGGAATAATTTATTTAATTGTAGTAATTTTATTTAGATTATTTTAAATTATATTTAAGTTAGGGGGGTGTTAGGGTTAGGGTTAGACTTAGGTTTAGGGGCTAATAACTTTAATATAGTTGTGGCAACGTTGGGGGCGGCAGATTAGGGGTTAATAAATGTAGGTAGGTGTCGGCGATGTTAGGGATGGTAGATTAGGGGTTAATAAAATTTAACTAATGTTTGCGAGGCAGGAGTACGGCAGTTTAGGGGTTAATATATTTATTGAAGTGGTGGAGATGTCTGGTCGGCATATTAGGGATTAAAAAATTTATTTAAGTGTTTGCGATGTGGGGGGGGGGCTCGGTTTAGGGGGTAATAGGTAGTTTATGGGTGTTAGTGTACTTTTTAGCACTTTAGTTAAGAGTTTTATTTTACGACGTTAGCCCATAAAACTCTTAACTACTGACTTTTAAATGCAGTAGGAGTCTTGACAGGAGAGGGTCTACCGCTCACTTTTTCCAAGACTCGTAATACCGGCGTTAGGAAAATCCCATTGAAAAGATAGGATACGCAATTGACGTAAGTGGATTTGCGGTATGCTCAAGTCACGGAAAAAAAGTGAGCGGTACACCTGTACCTGTAAGACTCGTAATACCAGCGGGCGTTAAAAAGCAGCGTTGGGACCTCTCAACGCTGCTTTTTAACCCTAACGCAAGACTCGTAATCTAGGCGATAGATTTCCTGTATTTTAGTGAATTTACAGGTCCAGTCTATATTCTGGATAGCAGCACTCAAGGGGCACCATAGCCTCTCTTTTTCCACTATTCAGTTACTTATTGGATTTAGGATCCTACCTTATACGTTCTCACCTATATTAAAAATTCTGGTTTATTTTATAGCACTAACACACCTCTCCTGTTCTCATATATATATATATATATATATATATATATATATATATATATATATATATATATATATATATATATATATATATATATATATATATATATATATATATACAGTATATATGTATATATATATATATATATATATATATGCATAAACAAAAAGGTATTAGCGCACATCCATTTCAAAAGCACAACAAATTGTAAAACACATCAAGAGTCAACTATTATATGTGCGCTAATACCTTTTTGTTTGTGTATTGACTAGGTCATATTGACAGCACTCCCAAAGATGTGTATATCAACTTTTTGTAAGGTGTGCTAAACTAAATGTTGTAAATGTATTAAAACATAATCAGGGAGACTGACCAGCTCCCATTGGTTAAAACACCCCACCCTAGCTCAGGTGTGCTCATGACAGTGTAATAGAGTTGTGAATATTAAGCCAGGGAGTCTTATACTATTATGAAGAGTAAAAGCAGGAATGATTCAGCCCTCTGAGGCAAAGGACTGTAGTGTTAGGACCAGTCTATATTGGGGCACCTTGTAAGTTGGTGACTGTATAAGCAGAATATAACCATATTGTGTGACTAAGATCCCAATTTTATTTAAAAAGAATAGTTGACTCTTGATGTGTTTTGCAGGCAATTTTAGGCAGCAGTTAAAAAAATAATATTGTGCTTTTGAAAATTGATGTGCGCTAATATCTTTTTGTTTGTGTGTTGACCAGGTCATATTGGCAGCACTCCCAAAGATGTGTATATACACTTTTTGTAAGGTGTGCTAAACCAAATTTATAGATAGATAGATAGATAGATAGATAGATTAAAGATAGATAGATAGATAGATAGATAGATAGATAGATAGATAGATAGATTGATAGATAGATGATAAATAGATAGATAGATAGATGGATTGATAAATAGATAGATAGATAGATAGATAGATAGATAGATAGAAGATAGATGGATGATATAAAGATGATAGATAAATATATAGATTATAAATAGATAGATGACAGATAAAGTAGCAATGTTAAATAAATATTTTCTAAACTAAATATTGATTTCCTAATAAATACATGGAATTCAAGCTGAAACTCTACTTTCAAATATATATTTTAAATAAAATATTGAAATTTGCATTTGTAATATACTGAAATTCAGACAGATGGACATATATAGATAGATAGGTGGATAGAGATAGATGATAGATAGGTGGATAGAGATAGATGATAGATGGATAGATAGATAGATAGATAGATAGATAGATAGATAGATAGATAGATGATAGATAGATAGATATAGATGATAGGTGATAGATAGATAGGTCGATCGATAGATAGATAGATAGATAGATAGATAGATAGATAGATAGAGTAGCAATGTTAAATATTATCTAAACAAAATACTGGTTTCCTAAAAAATAAATGGAATTCAAGGTCAAACTATATCTATCTATCTATCTATCTATCTATCTATCTATCTATATATATATATATATATATATATATATATATATATATATATATATATATATATTACATTACATTATTATTTTAAAATTCAGACAGGCAGATATAGATAGATAGATAGATAGATAGATAGATAGATAGATAGATAGATAGATAGATAGATAGATAGATAGATACAGTAGATAAATAGACAGACAGACAGATAAAGTAGCAATGTTAAAGAAACAGTATTTAAACAAAATACTAATTGATTTCCTAATAATTACATGGAATTCTAGCTGCAACTTTATAAATTTGCCATTACAATATATTAACGGAAAGACCAACATAATTTACATGAATGAAAATTAAAATAAAATATGGTTAATAATGCTTGCATTTACAATATTAGGTCATTATTATTACTATTATTATTATTATTATCTATTATTAATGCACTAAAAACTTCTGCAAGTCTCTATAAGAGCTACCATATATATATATATATATATAAACACATAAATATTTATGTATACACCATTAAGTATTGTATTTGTATTTATTTTGTATATACACATAATTTCAGACATTGGACATCTGTGACTTAAGCGCTTCTCAACTTGTGTTCCAATTGCGTGTATCATTTATCAAATTTCCTCAAATTGTGTTTATATTTTTATTGATAACTTTTTATTTTATTTTCAGAGACGATAAATATGGCATTTTACTCAACAACAGTTTTTAACACAGCTGCAAAACAACCAGTTGTATTGGGGCTCTTGGGACGGAATCTTTACCTATCATGTGTCTTCAAAGAAAATGCTCCTCGGTTGTCTTTGGAGGCGAGTTTACGAAACAAATTAAGCCATATATTTTTAAAGTGTGGTCTTAATATTAAAGGGACACTGAAACCAAATTTTTTCTTTCGTGATTCAGATAGAGCATGCAATTTTAAGCAACTTTCTAATTTACTCCTATTATCAAATTTTCTTCATTCTCTTGGTATCTTTATTTGAAATGCAAGAATGTAAGTTTAGATGCCGGCCCATTTTTGGTGAACAACCTGGGTTGTTCTTGCTGATTGGTTGATAAATTCATCCACCAATAAAAAAGTGCTGTCCAGAGTCCTTAACCAAAAGAAAGCCTAGATGCATTCTTTTTCAAATAAAGATAGCAAGAGAACGAAGAAAATTTAATAATAAGAGTAAATTAGAAAGTTGCTTAAAATTGCATGCTCTATCTGAATCACAAAAGAAAAAATTTGGGTTCAGTGTCCCTTTAACCCCTTAACGACACGAGTCGTACAGGGTACGTCGCACACAACCTGGTCTTTAAAGACCAGCGACGTACCCTGTACGACTTTGGGGATTAAAGCGGCTGGAAGCGATCCTGCTTTACAGTTATTGCAGTGATGCCTCGATATGGAGGCATCCTGCAATAACATTTTTCCCCCATCCGATGCAGAGAGAGCCACTCTGTGGCCCTCTCTGCACCGGCATCGATGGCCGCAATCGTTGGTGGGTGGGAGCTGACGTGGGAGGCGGGTGGGCGGCCATTGATGAAAGGCTGAAGAGAGAGGAGGGCGGGATCGCGGGTGGGGTTGTCGGGAGTGCGCAGCGGAGCGCGCGCGTGCACGGGGGGCGGCGGGCGGGCGCGTGCACGGGGAGGGAGCGGGTGGGAACCGCTTCACTACAGAAAAAAACATTGTATAGAAGTGGCAGTAAGGGGGGATAAAATCCCTAATGAAAGTTAATCCAAGGGATCTGGAAGCGGGTGGGGGATTGGTCTGTGGGGGGGGGGGGGAAGCTACACTACAGAAAAAAGGAAAATAAATAAAAAAAAAATAAAAAAATACATTTTTATTTGCAAACTGGGTACTGGCAGACAGCTGCCAGTACCCAAGATGGCTCCCAGTAAGTTAGAGGTGGAGGGTAGAGAGCTGTTTGGGGGGGATCAGGGAGGTTGGGGGCTAAGGGGGGATCCTACACAGCTGCATATGTAAATATGCTATATAATTTTTTTTTTATTTTTTTAAATACACCTTTTATTTTAGTACTGGCAGACTTTCTGCCAGTACTTAACATGGCGGGGGCAATTGTGGGATGGGTGAGGGAAGAGAGCTGTTTGGGAGGGATCCTGGGGTGTGATGTGTCAGGTGGGAGGCTGATCTCTACGCTAAAGCTAAAATTAACCCTGCAAGCTCCCTACAAATGACCTAATTAACCCCTGCACTGCTGGGCATAATACACGTGTGGTGCGCAGCGGCATTTAGCGGCCTTATAATTACCAAAAAGCAACGCCAAAGCCATATATGTCTGCTATTTCTGAACAAAGGGGATCCCAGAGAAGTATTTACAATCATTTATGCCATACTTGCAAAAGTTGTTTGTAAATAATTTCAGTGAGAAACCTAAAATTGTGAAAAATTTTAAGTTTTTTTTTATTTAATCGCATTTAGCGGTGAAATGGTAGCATGAAATATACCAAGATGGGCCTAGATCAATACTTGGGGTTGTCTACTACACTACACTAAAGCTAAAATTAACCCTAGACGCTCCCTACATGCTCCCTAATTAACCCCTTCACTGCTGGGCATAATACACGTGTGATGCGCAGTGGCATTTAGCGGCCTTCTAATTACCAAAAAGCAACGCCAAAGTCATATATGTCTGCTATTTCTGAACAAAGGGGATCCCAGAGAAGCATTTACAACCATTTATGCCATAATTGCACAAGTTGTTTGTAAATAATTTCAGTGAGAAACCTAAAGTTTGTGAAAATATTTGGGGAAAAGGTGAACAATTTTTTTTATTTGATTGCATTTGGTGGTGAAATGGTGGCATGAAATATACCAAAATGGGCCTACATCAATACTTTGGGATGTCTTCTAAAAAAAAATATACACATGTCAAGGGATATTCAGGGATTCCTGAAAGATATCAGGGTTCCAATGTAACTAGCGCTAATTTTGAAAAAAAAAGTGGTTTGGAAATAGCAAAGTGCTACTTGTATTTATGGCCCTATAACTTGCAAAAAAAGCAAAGAACATGTAAACATTGGGTATTTCTAAACTCAGGACAAAATTTAGAAACTATTTAGCATGGGTGTTTTTTGGTGGTTGTAGATGTGTAACAGATTGTGGGGGTCAAAGTTAGAAAAAGTGTGTTTTTTTCCATTTTTTCCTCATATTTTATCATTTTTTTAAAGTAAATGATAAGATATGATAAAAATAATGGTATCTTTAGAAAGTCCATTTAATGGCGAGAAAAACGGTATATAATATGTGTGGGTACAGTAAATGAGTAAGAGGAAAATTACAGCTAAACACAAACACTGCAGAAATTTAAAAATAGCCCTGGTCCTTCAGGGAAAGAAATTTAAAAATGGCCTTGTCCTTAAGGGGTTAATGTCTTTATATCAAGAACAAATACTTTCGGTAAAGACTATAAACATTCCCTACGTCTGTGCATTAATCACAAGTTAATACAAACAGTGTTATGAACTGATGTCTATTCTTCTTCCATCAAAACCCATGCAAAATACTTGTTTTACAGCATATAACATCCCAATAAAAGTGTTGCGCACTGTATGTATCTATAGTGCATTAATATGGTACATTTCAAAACAAAAGAACAATATCAAAGATGCCAACTGCATATTCTAAACAGTAGCTAGTTGTTAGCATCAGGAAAAATAGAATTCTATAGAATTACAATCTAATAGAAAAAAAATACTTATTGAGAACATATTTTTGAATATCAGTTAATGTGTTGTTTCTATTGCTTAGGTGGTCAGCAACATCCGAAAAATTAAAAATGAAGACTTGAAGCGTTTCATTTTTCTAAAATCTAAAAACAGTACAAATGTTTATGCAAGGATTAGCTTTGAGTCTGCCTCTTACCCCGACTGGTATATAAGCACCTCTAAAAAGGATAATGAGCCAGTTCAGATAGTTCATGAAAAAAATTAAGAAAGCCTTAATGAATTTAATATCATCAAGGATATGTGACATCATGTCTACAACCACACTGTTTGCATGTATAGAGCAGAATGTAGCAGTACTAAAAACAAAACAGATCAGTAGCAAGAGCCAATAATAAATAAATAATAAAATGAAATCTTCAGTTACATATTTTTATTACAATGATTGCAGTTCTTGAAGTACAGAGCAGAAAACTGCAACAGATCAGTAGCAATACTTTTTGGGGATCAAAAAAAAATAATAGTAATTGTAATAATAGGAATGTAATAATACAAATGGTATACTAATGTGTGTGTGTATATAGTGTATATATATATATATATATCCTCCACTACACACAAAATATAGAGAAAATAACTTAATAACCATCCCAGAAGAGAACTATTTCATCAGCTGGGAGAAGGTTTGAATCACTGCTGGGTGAAGTTGGTTTCTGGAACTTCACCCAGCAGTGATTCAAACCTTCTCCCAGCTGATGAGTGGCAAAAACCACGAAACAGTCTGTCCTGGGATGGTTATGAATCACTGCACTAACCCTAGCTAAGCTTATAAGCTGTGTGAACAGCGATGCTTTGGCGTAAAGGGAATCCGCTGAAAAGCAGACTTGAAGTAAAAAAGTGTGCCATTGTGAATCTCATTTGCATATCTTACCCAGAATCCTTTGCTGCATTGGAAACAATGTAATTCGGAGGTTTTCTGTGGGAAAAACAAGCCTTCTGGCCTGTCTAGAATTGTTAATGAACTACACAATGAGTTATTTTCTCTCTTTCTCTCTCTCTCTCTCTCTCTGTCTCTCTCTCTCTCTCTCTCTCTCTCTCTCTCTGTCTCTCTCTCTCTCTCTCTCTAAATATTTCTATCCTATATAAAAAAAGGCCAAGTGTGTTTGTCTGAAGCTGTCATGCGCAGTAGAGACTGCACACAAGGACAAACACACCTGGCCTTCCAACTAACCTCCTGGTGTCGTGTGGTGGAGTGGGCGTGACCGGGTGGGTGCAGCATGGGCGGGGCCGGACATGACATGGACGGGGCCGGACGTGGTGTGGGCGGACCGGCGTGGGGCGGGCTGGGCGTGGGCGGGGCCAGATGCCGGGGCTGCCGAGAGACAAAGAGCTCTAAAGAGGGGGGATAGAGAGAACATAAGAGGGTGAATAGAGAGAGCAGAAGAGGGGGGATAGAGAGAGGGAGAGAGAGAGACAGCAAAAGAGAGAGGGGGAGAGAGACAGCAAAAGAGAGGGGGGAGAGAGACAGCAAAAGATGGAGGGGGAGAGAGACAGCAAAAGAGAGGGGGGAGAGAGACAGCAAAAAAGAGGGGGGAGAGAGACAGCAAAAAGAGAGGGGTGGAGAGAGACAGCAAAAAGAGAGGGTGGAGAGAGACAGCAAAAGAGAGAGGGGAGAGAGCTCAAAAGAGAGGGGGGAGAGAGACAGCAAAATAGAGGGGGGAGAGAGACAGCAAAAGAGAGGGGGGAGAGAGCACAAAAGAGAGGGGTAGAGAGACAGCAAAAGAGAGGGGGGAGAAAGACAGCAAAAGAGAGGGGGAGAGAGCACAAAAGAGAGGGGGGAGAGAGCACAAAAGAGAGGAGGGAGAGAGACAGCAAAATAGATGGGGGAGAGAGACAGCAAAAAAGAGGGGGAGAGAGACAGCAAAAGAGAGGGGGAAGAGTGCACAAAAGAGAGGGGGGAGAGAGCGCAAAAGAGAATGGGGCGAGAGACAGCAAAAGAGAGGGGGGAGAGAGACAGCAAAAGAGAGGGGGTAGAGAGACAGCAAAAGAGAGAGGGGAGAGAGACAGCAAAAGAGAGAGGGGAGAGAGACAGCAAAAGAGAGGGGGGAGAGAGACAGCAAAAGAGAGGGGGGAGAGAGACAGCAAAAAGAGAGGGGGAGAGAGACAGCAAAAAGAGAGGGGGGAGAGAGACAGCAAAAGAGAGAGGGGAGAGAGCACAAAAGAGAGGGGGAGAGAGACAGCAAAAGAGAGGGGGGAGAGAGACAGCAAAAGAGAGAGGGGAGAGAGACAGCAAAAGAGAGGGGGGAGAGAGACACCAAAAGAGAGGGGGGGGGAGAGAGACAGCAAAAGATAGTGGGGAGAGAGACAGCAAAAGAGAGGGGGGAGAGAGACAGCAAAAGAGAGGGGGGAGAGAGACAGCAAAAAGATAGGGGGGAGAGAGACAGCAAAAGAGAGAGGGGAGAGAGCACACAGAGCAGAAAACTGCAACAGATCAGTAGCAATACTTTTTGGGGATAAAAAAAAAATAATAGTAATTGTAATAATAGGAATGTAATAATACAAATGGTAAACTAATGTGTGTGTGTATATAGTATTTATATATATATATATATATATATATATATATATATATATATATATATATATATATATATATATATATATATATATATATATACGTATATATCCTCCACTACACACAAAATATAGAGAAAATAACTTAATAACAATCCCAGAAGAAAACTGTTTCATCAGCTGGGAGGTTTGAATCACTGCTGGGTGAAGTTGGTTTCTGGAACTTCACCCAGCAGTGATTCAAACCTTCTCCCAGCTGATGAGTGGCAAAAACCACGAAACAGTCTGTCCTGGGATGGTTATGAATCACTGCACTAACCCTAGCTAAGCTTATAAGCTGTGTGAACAGCGATGCTTTGGCGTAAAGGGAATCCGCTGAAAAGCAGACTTGAAGTAAAAAAGTGTGCCATTGTGAATCTCATTTGCATATCTTACCCAGAATCCTTTGCTGCATTGGAAACAATGTAATTCAGAGGTTTTCTGTGGGAAAAACAAACCTTCTGGCCTGTCTAGAATTGTTAATGAACTACACAATGAGTTATTTTCTCTCTTTCTCTCTCTCTCTCTCTCTCTCTATCTATCTATCCTATATAAAAAAAGGCCAAGTGTGTTTGTCTGAAGCTGTCATGCGCAGTAGAGACTGCACGCGAGGACAAACACACCTGGCCTTCCAACTAACCTCCTGGTGCTGTGTGGTGGAGTGGGCGTGGCCTGGTGGGTGCGGCATGGGTGGGACCGGACATGACGTGGACGGGGCTGCACGTGGTGTGGGCGGACCGGGCGTGGCGCGGGCAGGGTCGGGCGTGGCGCGGGCGGGGCCAGATGCCGGGGCTGCCGAGAGACAAAGAGCTCTAAAGAGGGGGGATAGAGAGAACAGAAGAGGGTGAATAGAGATAGCAAAAGAGGGGGGATAGAGAGAGGGAGAGAGAGAGACAGCAAAAGAGAGAGGGGGAGAGAGACAGCAAAAGAGAGGGGGGAGAGAGACAGTAAAAGAGGGAGGGGAGAGAGACAGCAAAAGAGAGAGGGGGAGAGAGACAGAAAAAGAGAGAGGGGGAGAGAGACAGCAAAAGAGAGGGGGGAGAGAGACAGCAAAAGAGAGGGGGAGAGAGACAGCAAAAGAGAGGGGGAGAGAGACAGCCAAAAGAGAGGGGGGAGAGAGACAGCAAAAAGAGAGGGGGGAGAGAGACAGCAAAAGAGAGAGGGGAGAGAGCACAAAAGAGAGGGGGGAGAGAGACAGCAAAAGAGGGAGGGGGAGAGAGACAGCAAAAGAGAGGGGGGAGAGAGCACAAAAGAGAGGGGGTAGAGAGACAGCAAAAGAGAGGGGGGAGAGAGACAGCAAAAGAGAGGGGGAGAGAGCACAAATGAGAGGGGGGAGAGAGCACAAAAGAGAGGGGGAGAGAGTTAGCAAAAGAGAGGGGGAGAGAGACAGCAAAAGAGAGGGGGAGAGAGACAGCAAAAGAGAGGGGGGAGAGAGACAGCAAAAGAGAGAGGGGAGAGAGACAGCAAAAGAGAGAGGGGAGAGAGACAGCAAAAGAGAGGGGGGAGAGAGACAGCAAAAGAGAGGGGGGAGAGAGACAGCAAAAAGAGAGGGGGGAGAGAGACAGCAAAAAGAGAGGGGGGAGAGAGACAGCAAAAGAGAGAGGGGAGAGAGCACAAAAGAGAGGGGGAGAGAGACAGCAAAAGAGACGGGGGAGAGAGACAGCAAAAGAGAGAGGGGAGAGAGACAGCAAAAGAGAGGGGGGAGAGAGACACCAAAAGAGAGGGGGGGGAGAGAGACAGCAAAAGAGAGGGGGTAGAGAGACAGCAAAAGAGAGGGGGGAGAGAGACAGCAAAAGAGAGGGGAGAGAGAGACAGCAAAAAGATAGGGGGGAGAGAGACAGCAAAAGAGAGAGGGGAGAGAGCACACAGAGCAGAAAACTGCAACAGATCAGTAGCAATACTTTTTGGGGATCAAAAAAAAATAATAGTAATTGTAATAATAGGAATGTAATAATACAAATGGTAAACTAATGTGTGTGTGTATATAGTATTTATATATATATATATATATATATATATATATATATATATATATATATATATATATATATATATATATATACGTATATATCCTCCACTACACACAAAATATAGAGAAAATAACTTAATAACAATCCCAGAAGAAAACTGTCTCATCAGCTGGGAGAAGGTTTGAATCACTGCTGGGTGAAGTTGGTTTCTGGAACTTCACCCAGCAGTGATTCAAACCTTCTCCCAGCTGATGAGTGGCAATAACCACGAAACAGTCTGTCCTGGGATGGTTATGAATCACTGCACTAACCCTAGCTAAGCTTATAAGCTGTGTGAACAGCGATGCTTTGGCGTAAAGGGAATCCGCTGAAAAGCAGACTTGAAGTAAAAAAGTGTGCCATTGTGAATCTCATTTGCATATCTTACCCAGAATCCTTTGCTGCATTGGAAACAATGTAATTCAGAGGTTTCCTGTGGGAAAAACAAGCCTTCTGGCCTGTCTAGATTTGTTAATGAACTACACAATGAGTTATTTTCTCTCTTTCTCTCTCTCTCTCTCTCAATCTCTCTCTCTCTCTCTCTCTCTCTCTCTCTCTCTCTCTCTCTCTCTCTATCCTATATAAAAAAAGGCCAAGTGTGTTTGTCTGAAGCTGTCATGCGCAGTAGAGACTGCACGCGAGGACAAACACACCTGGCCTTCCAACTAACCTCCTGGTGCTGTGTGGTGGAGTGGGCGTGGCCGGGTGGGTGCGGCATGGGTGGGACCGGACATGACGTGGACGGGGCCGCACGTGGTGTGGGCGGACCGGGCGTGGCGCGGGCAGGGTCGGGCGTGGCGCTGGCGGGGCCAGATGCCGGGGCTGCCGAGAGACAAAGAGCTCTAAAGAGGGGGGATAGAGAGAACAGAAGAGGGTGAATAGAGATAGCAGAAGAGGGGGGATAGAGAGAGGGAGAGAGAGAGACAGCAAAAGAGAGAGGGGGAGAGAGACAGCAAAAGAGAGGGGGGAGAGAGACAGTAAAAGAGGGAGGGGAGAGAGACAGCAAAAGAGAGAGGGGGAGAGAGACAGAAAAAGAGAGAGGGGGAGAGAGACAGCAAAAGAGAGGGGGGGGGAGAGACAGCAAAAGAGAGGGGGGAGAGAGACAGCAAAAGAGAGGGGGAGAGAGACAGCCAAAAGAGAGGGGGGAGAGAGACAGCAAAAAGAGAGGGGGGAGAGAGACAGCAAAAGAGAGAGGGGAGAGAGCACAAAAGAGAGGGGGGAGAGAGACAGCAAAAGAGCGAGGGGGAGAGAGACAGCAAAAGAGAGGGGGGAGAGAGCACAAAAGAGAGGGGGTAGAGAGACAGCAAAAGAGAGGGGGGAGAGAGACAGCAAAAGAGAGGGGGAGAGAGCACAAAAGAGAGCGGGGAGAGAGCACAAAAGAGAGGGGGAGAGAGACAGCAAAAGAGAGGGGGAGAGAGACAGCAAAAGAGAGGGGGAGAGAGACAGCAAAAGAGAGGGGGGAGAGTGCACAAAAGAGAGGGGGGAGAGAGCGCAAAAGAGAATGGGGCGAGAGACAGCAAAAGAGAGGGGGGAGAGAGACAGCAAAAGATAGGGGGGAGAGAGACAGCAAAAAGAGAGGGGGGAGAGAGACAGCAAAAGAGAGGGGAGAGAGCACAAAAGAGAGGGGGAGAGGGACAGCAAAAGAGAGGGGGGAGAGAGACAGCAAAAGAGAGGGGGGAGAGAGCACAAAAGAGAGGGGAGAGAGAGCACAAAAGAGAGGGGGTAGAGAGACAGCAAAAGAGAGGGGGAAGAGAGACAGCAAAAGAGAGGGGGGAGAGAGACAGCAAAAAGAGAGGGGGGAAAGAGACAGCAAAAGAGAGAGGGGAGAGAGACAGCAAAAGAGAGGGGGAGAGAGACAGCAAAAAGAGAGGGGGGAGAGAGACAGCAAAAGAGAGGGGGGAGAGAGCACAAAAGAGAGGGGGGAGAGAGCACAAAAGAGAGGGGAGAGAGACAGCAAAAGAGAGGGGGGAGAGAGACAGCAAAAGAGAGGGGGGAGAGAGCACAACAGAGAGGGGGGAGAGAGCACAAAAGAGAGGGGGTAGAGAGGCAGCAAAAGAGAGGGGGGAGAGAGACAGCAAAAGAGAGGGGGGATAGAGCACAAAAGAGAGGGGAAGAGAGCACAAAAGAGAGGGAGGAGAGAGACAGCAAAAGAGAGGGGAGAGAGAGACAGCAAAAGAGAGGGGGAGAGAGACAGCAAAAGAGAGAGGGGAGAGAGCACAAAAGAGAGGGGGGAGAGAGACAGCAAAAGAGAGGGGGGAGAGAGACAGCAAAAGAGAGGGGGGAGAGAGCACAAAAGAGAGGGGTAGAGAGACAGCAAAAGAGAGGGGGGAGAGAGACAGCAAAAGAGAGGGGGAGAGAGCACAAAAGAGAGGGGGGAGAGAGACAGCAAAAAAGAGGGGGAGAGAGACAGCAAAAGAGAGGGGGGAGAGTGCACAAAAGAGAGGGGGGAGAGAGCGCAAAAGAGAATGGGGCTAGAGACAGCAAAAGAGAGGGGGGAGAGAGACAGCAAAAGAGAGGGGGGAGAGAGACAGCAAAAGAGAGAGGGGAGAGAGACAGCAAAAGAGAGAGGGGAGAGAGACAGCAAAAGAGAGGGGGAAGAGATACAGCAAAAGACAGGGGGAGAGAGACAGCAAAAAGAGAGGGGGGAGAGAGACAGCAAAAAGAGAGTGGGGAGAGAGACAGCAAAAGAGAGAGGGGAGAGAGCACAAAAGAGAGGGGGAGATAGACAGCAAAAGAGAGGGGGGAGAGAGACAGCAAAAGAGAGAGGGGAGAGAGACAGCAAAAGAGAGGGGGGAGAGGGACACCAAAAGAGAGGGGGGAGAGAGACAGCAAAAGAGAGGGGGGAGAGAGACAGGAAAAGAGAGGGGGGAGAGAGACAGCAAAAGAGAGGGGGGAGAGACAGCAAAAAGAGAGAGGGGAGAGAGACAGCAAAAGAGAGGGGGAGAGGGACACCAAAAGAGAGGGGGGAGAGAGACAGCAAAAGAGAGGGGGGAGAGAGACAGGAAAAGAGAGGGGGAGAGAGACAGCAAAAGAGAGAGGGGAGAGAGAGAGCAAAAGAGAGGGGGGAGAGGGACACCAAAAGAGAGGGGGGAGAGAGACAGCAAAAGAGAGGGGGAGAGAGACAGGAAAAGAGAGGGGGGAGAGAGACAGCAAAAGAGAGAGGGGAGAGAGCACACAGAGCAGAAAACTGCTACAGATCAGTAGCAATACTTTTTGGGATAAAAAAAAAATAATAGTAATTGTAATAATAGGAATGTAATAATACAAATGGTAAACTAATGTGTGTGTGTATATAGTATATATATATATATATATATATATATATATATATATATATATATATATATATATATATATATATATATATATACGTATATATCCTCCACTGCACACAAAATATAGAGAAAATAACTTAATAACCATCCCAGAAGAGAACTGTTTCTTCAGCTGGGAGAAGGTTTGAATCACTGCTATGTGAAGTTGGTTTCTGGAACTTCACCCAGCAGTGATTCAAACCTTCTCCCAGCTGATGAGTGGCAAAAACCACGAAACAGTCTGTCCTGGGATGGTTATGAATCACTGCACTAACCCTAGCTAAGCTTATAAGCTGTGTGAACAGCGATGCTTTGGCGTAAAGGGAATCCGCTGAAAAGCAGACTTGAAGTAAAAAAGTGTGCCATTGTGAATCTCATTTGCATATCTTACCCAGAATCCTTTGCTGCATTGGAAACAATGTAATTCATAGGTTTTCTGTGGGAAAAACAAGCCTTCTGGCCTGTCTAGATTTGTTAATGAACTACACAATGAGTTATTCTCTCTCTCTCTCTCTCTCTCTCTCTCTCTCTCTCTCTCTCTCTCTCTCTATCCTATATAAAAAAAGGCCAAGTGTGTTTGTCTGAAGCTGTCATGCGCAGTAGAGACTGCATGCGAGGACAAACACACCTGGCCTTCCAACTAACCTCCTGGTGCTGTGTGGTGGAGTGGGCGTGGCCGGGTGGGTGCGGCATGGGTGGGACCGGACATGACGTGGACAGGGCCGCACGTGGTGTGGGCGGACCGGGCGTGGCGCGGGCAGGTTCGGGCGTGGCGCGGGCGGGGCCAGATGCCGGGGCTGCCGAGAGACAAAGAGCTCTAAAGAGGGGGGATAGAGAGAACAGAAGAGGGTGAATAGAGATAACAGAAGAGGGGGGATAGAGAGAGGGAGAGAGAGAGACAGCAAAAGAGAGCGGGGGAGAGAGACAGCAAAAGAGAGGGGGGAGAGAGACAGTAAAAGAGGGAGGGGGAGAGAGACAGCAAAAGAGAGAGGGGGAGAGAGACAGAAAAAGAGAGAGGGGGAGAGAGACAGCAAAAGAGAGGGGGGAGAGAGACAGCAAAAGAGAGGGGGGAGAGAGACAGCAAAAGAGAGGGGGAGAGAGACAGCCAAAAGAGAGGGGAGAGAGAGACAGCAAAAAGAGAGGGGGGAGAGAGACAGCAAAAGAGAGAGGGGAGAGAGCACAAAAGAGAGGGGGGAGAGAGACAGCAAAAGAGGGAGGGGGAGAGAGACAGCAAAAGAGAGGGGGGAGAGAGCACAAAAGAGAGGGGGTAGAGAGACAGCAAAAGAGAGGGGGGAGAGAGACAGCAAAAGAGAGGGGGAGAGAGCACAAATGAGAGGGGGAGAGAGACAGCAAAAGAGAGGGCGGAGAGAGACAGCAAAAGAGAGAGGGAGAGAAACAGCAAAAGAGAGGGTGGAGAGTGCACAAAAGAGAGGGGGGAGAGAGCGCAAAAGAGAATGGGGCGAGAGACAGCAAAAGAGAGGGGGAGAGAGACAGCAAAAGAGAGGTGTGGGCGGACCGGGCATGGCGCGGGCAGGGTCGGGCGTGGCGCGGGCGGGGCCAGATGCCGGGGGCTGCCGAGAGACAAAGAGCTCTAAAGAGGGGGGATAGAGAGAAACAGAAGAGGGTGAATAGAGATAGCAGAAGAGGGGGGATAGAGAGAGGGAGAGAGAGAGACAGCAAAAGAGAGAGGGGGAGAGAGACAGCAAAAGAGAAGGGGGAGAGAGACAGTAAAAGAGGGAGGGGGAGAGAGACAGCAAAAGAGAGAGGGGGAGAGAGACAGAAAAAGAGAGAGGGGGAGAGAGACAGCAAAAGAGAGGGGGGAGAGAGACAGCAAAAGAGAGGGGGGAGAGAGACAGCAAAAGAGAGGGGGAGAGAGACAGCCAAAAGAGAGGGGGGAGAGAGACAGCAAAAAGAGAGGGGGGAGAGAGACAGCAAAAGAGAGAGGGGAGAGAGCACAAAAGAGAGGGGGAGAGAGACAGCAAAAGAGGGAGGGGGAGAGAGACAGCAAAAGAGAGGGGGGAGAGAGCACAAAAGAGAGGGGGTAGAGAGACAGCAAAAGAGAGGGGGGGGAGAGACAGCAAAAGAGACGGGGAGAGAGCACAAAAGAGAGGGGGGAGAGAGCACAAAAGAGAGGGGGAGAGAGACATCAAAAGAGAGGGGGGAGAGAGACAGCAAAAGAGAGGGGGAGAGAGACAGCAAAAGAGAGGGGGGAGAGTGCACAAAAGAGAGGGGGGAGAGAGCGCAAAAGAGAATGGGGCGAGAGACAGCAAAAGAGAGGGGGGAGAGAGACAGCAAAAGAGAGGGGGGGGGAGAGACAGCAAAAAGAGAGGGGGGGAGAGAGACAGCAAAAGAGAGAGGGGAGAGAGCACAAAAGAGAGGGGGAGAGAGACAGCAAAAGAGAGGGGGGAGAGAGCACAAAAGAGAGGGGGGAGAGAGCACAAAAGAGAGGGGGTAGAGAGACAGCAAAAGAGAGGGGGAAGAGAGACAGCAAAAGAGAGGGGGGAGAGAGACAGCAAAAAGAGTGGGGGAAAGAGACAGCAAAAGAGAGAGGGGAGAGATACAGCAAAAGAGAGGGGGAGAGAGACAGCAAAAATAGAGGGGGGAGAGAGACAGCAAAAGAGAGGGGGGAGAGAGCACAAAAGAGAGGGGGGAGAGAGCACAAAAGAGAGGGGGGAGAGAGACAGCAAAAGAGAGGGGGGAGAGAGACAGCAAAAGAGAGAGGGGAGAGAGCACAAAAGAGAGGGGGTAGAGAGGCAGCAAAAGAGAGGGGGGAGAGAGACAGCAAAAGAGAGGGAGGAGAGAGACAGCAAAAGAGAGGGGGAGAGAGACAGCAAAAAGAGAGGGGGGAGAGAGACAGCAAAAGAGAGGGGGGAGAGAGCACAAAAGAGAGGGGGGAGAGAGCACAAAAGAGAGGGGGGAGAGAGACAGCAAAAGAGAGGGGGGAGAGAGACAGCAAAAGAGAGAGGGGAGAGAGCACAAAAGAGAGGGGGTAGAGAGGCAGCAAAAGAGAGGGGGGAGAGAGACAGCAAAAGAGAGGGGGGAGAGAGCACAAAAGAGAGGGGGAGAGAGCACAAAAGAGAGGGAGGAGAGAGACAGCAAAAGAGAGGGGGGAGAGAGACAGCAAAAGAGAGGGGGAGAGAGACAGCAAAAGAGAGGGGGGAGAGTGCACAAAAGAGAGGGGGAGAGAGCGCAAAAGAGAGGGGGGAGAGTGCACAAAAGAGAGGGGGAGAGAGCGCAAAAGAGAGGGGGAGAGAGCGCAAAAGAGAGGGGGGAGAGAGCGCAAAAAAGAGGGGGAGAGAGCGCAAAAGAGAGGGGGTGAGAGCGCAAAAGAGAGGGGGGAAAAGTGCAAAAGAGAGGGGGAGAGAGAGTGCAAAAGAGAGGGGGGAGAGAGCGCAAAAGAGAGGAGGGAGAGAGCGCAAAAGAGAGGGGGAGAGAGCGCAAAAGAGAGGGGGGAGCGCAAAAGAGAGGGGGTAGAGAGTGCAAAAGAGAGAGGGAGAGTGCGCAAAAGAGAGAGGGATAGAGAGCACAAAAGAGAGGGGAGAGAGAGCAAAAGAGAGGGAGAGAGAGAGCAAGCAAGAGGAGAGAGAGAGCAAACGAGAGGAGAGAGAGAAAATGGGAGGGGGGAAGAGATATAGCAAAAGAGAGGGAGAGAGAGAGAACAAAAGAGAGGGGGAGAGAGAGAGTTAAAGAGAGGGAGGAGAGAGAGTAAAAGAGAGGGGGGAGAGAGAGAGTAAAAGAGA
Source organism: Bombina bombina (assembly GCF_027579735.1). Taxonomy (NCBI): domain Eukaryota; kingdom Metazoa; phylum Chordata; class Amphibia; order Anura; family Bombinatoridae; genus Bombina; species Bombina bombina. The sequence continues at coordinate 690,253,391 of NC_069504.1, read as the reverse complement.
GGGGAGAGAGAGGGAGCAAAAGAGAGGGGGGAGAGAGAGAGCAAAAGAGAGGGGGAGAGAGAGAGTTAAAGAGAGGGAGGAGAGAGAGTAAAAGAGAGGGGGGAGAGAGAGAGTAAAAGAGAGGGGAGAGAGAGGGAGTAAAAGAGAGGGGGGAGAGAGAGAGCAAAAGAGAGGGGGAGAGAGAGAGTTAAAGAGAGGGAGGAGAGAGAGTAAAAGAGAGGGGGGGAGAGAGAGAGTAAAAGAGAGGGGAGAGAGAGAGAGCAAGGGGTGGGACCGCTGTACTGCAAAAAATGGCCTGTGTACACAGGCTTTAGGACTAGTATATATAAAAACATATATACATGCATATACACACACAAACTCATTAAAAAATATTTTTGTGCATTTGTATATTTTTCTATCTTATTTTTATTTGTGTGTGTATTTTGAACCTTATTTACCTTGCACTACTTAAATCTTCAGTTAAATTTATTATTGAAATGTTTTTCAGTTATTGAAGAAAAATGTTACACATTAAAATATAAAATAAAATGTAATTAAGATATCTACTTTGTTTTTGTAGAAATTGTGAATGCACAAGCTACACAGCCACAGCTTATCAGGTTAAAGTTTTTACAACTGTAACATGAGAGTGCAGTAGTGAAATTCACTGAGACAGCAAAAGAGAGAGGGAGAGAGCACAAAAGAGAGGGGGGAGAGAGCACAAAAGAGAGGGGGAGAGAGACAGCAAAAGAGAGGGGGAGAGAGACAGCAAAAGAGAGGGGGAGAGAGACAGAAAAAGAGAGGGGGAGAGTGCACAAAAGAGAGGGGGGAGAGAGTGCAAAAGAGAATGGGGCGAGAGACAGCAAAAGAGAGGGGGGAGAGAGACAGCAAAAGAGAGGGGGGAGAGAGACAGCAAAAAGAGAGGGGGAGAGAGACAGCAAAAGAGAGAGGGGAGAGAGCACAAAAGAGAGGGGGGAGAGAGCACAAAAGAGAGGGGGGAGAGAGCACAAAAGAGAGGGGGTAGAGAGACAGCAAAAGAGAGGGGGAAGAGATACAGCAAAAGAGAGGGGGGAGAGAGACAGCAAAAGAGAGGGGGGAGAGAGCACAAAAGAGAGGGGGGAGAGAGCACAAAAGAGAGGGGGTAGAAAGACAGCAAAAGAGAGGGGGAAGAGAGACAGCAAAAGAGAGGGGGGAGAGAGACAGCAAAAAGAGAGGGGGGAAAGAGACAGCAAAAGAGAGAGGGGAGAGAGACAGCAAAAGAGAGGGGGAGAGAGACAGCAAAAAGAGAGGGGGGAGAGAGACAGCAAAAGAGAGGGGGGAGAGAGCACAAAAGAGAGGGGGAGAGAGCACAAAAGAGAGGGGGGGAGAGAGACAGCAAAAGAGAGGGGGGAGAGAGACAGCAAAAGAGAGGGGGGAGAGAGCACAACAGAGAGGGGGGAGAGAACACAAAAGAGAGGGGGTAGAGAGGCAGCAAAAGAGAGGGGGGAGAGAGACAGCAAAAGAGAGGGGGGAGAGAGCACAAAAGAGAGGGGGAGAGAGCACAAAAGAGAGGGAGGAGAGAGACAGCAAAAGAGAGGGGGGAGAGAGACAGCAAAAGAGAGGGGGAGAGAGACAGCAAAAGAGAGGGGGAGAGAGACAGCAAAAGAGAGGGGGGAGAGTGCACAAAAGAGAGGGGGAGAGAGTGCAAAAGAGAGGGGGGAGAGTGCACAAAAGAGAGGGGGAGAGAGCGCAAAAGAGAGGGGGGCGAGAGCGCAAAAGAGAGGGGGAGAGAGCGCAAAAGAGAGGGGGGAGAGAGCGCAAAAAAGAGGGTGAGAGAGCGCAAAAGAGAGGGGGAGAGAGCGCAAAAGAGAGGGGGGGAGAGAGCGCAAAAGAGAGGAGGGAGAGAGCGCAAAAGAAAATGGGAGAGTGCGCAAAAGAGAGGGGGAGAGCGCAAAAGAGAGGGGGTAGAGAGTGCAAAAGAGAGGGGGAGAGTGCGCAAAAGAGAGAGGGATAGAGAGCACAAAAGAGAGGGGAGAGAGAGCAAAAGAGAGGGAGAGAGAGAGCAAGCAAAGGAGAGAGAGAGCAAACGAGAGGAGAGAGAGCAAATGGGAGGGGGGAAGAGATATAGCAAAAGAGAGGGAGAGAGACAGCAAAAGAGGGGGAGAGAGAGAGAGTAAAAGAGAGGGAGAGAGACAGTAAAAGAGGGAGAGAGAGAGAGCAAAAGAGAGGGGGGAGAGAGAGAGCAAAAGAGAGGGGGAAGAGAGCAAAAGAAAGAAGGGAGAGAGAGAGAGCAAAAGAGAGGGGGGAGAGAGAGAGCAAAAGAGAGGGGGAGAGAGAGAGTTAAAGAGAGGGAGGAGAGAGAGTAAAAGAGAGGGGGGAGAGAGAGAGTAAAAGAGAGGGGAGAGAGAGAGAGCAAGGGGTGGGACCGCTGTACTGCAAAAAATGGCCTGTGTACACAGGCTTTAGGACTAGTATATATAAAAACATATATACATGCATATACACACACAAACTCATTAAAAAATATTTTTGTGCATTTGTATATTTTTCTATCTTTTTTTTATTTGTGTGTGTATTTTGAACCTTATTTACCTTGCACTACTTAAATCTTCAGTTAAATTTATTATTGAAATGTTTTTCAGTTATTGAAGAAAAATGTTACACATTAAAATATAAAATAAAATGTAATTAAGATATCTACTTTGTTTTTGTAGAAATTGTGAATGCACAAGCTACACAGCCACAGCTTATCAGGTTAAAGTTTTTACAACTGTAACATGAGAGTGCAGTAGTGAAATTCACTGAGATATGGAAAGCAATGTAATAAATTGGTTTTAACTTTGTATTGAATCTATGCCAGCAAATGTACTATTTTATCTATTTATGTATTTATTTAAATTTTTAAGGTCCTTAAGGAAAATGTTTGTGCAGAATTTATATTTTTTCAAGGTGTAATATATGTTGATAAAATTGACATAAGGGCTAAAACCCCTAAACAGTCATACATTACCCCATACAAATAAAAAGAGACCACACGAGAACTGGAGGTTAAAGGGACACTGAACCTAAATTTTTTCTTTTGTGATTCAGATAGAGCATGAAATTTTAAGCAACTTCCTATTATCAATTTTTCTTCTTTCTCTTGCTATCTTTATTTGAAAAAGAAGGCATGTAAGCTTTGTTTTTTGGTTAAGAACTCTGGACAGCACTTTTTTATTGGTGGATGAATTTATCCACCAATCAGCAAGGACAACCCAGGTTGTTCACCAAAAATGGGCCGGCATCTAAACTTAGATTCTTGCATTTAAAATAAAGATACCAAGAGAATAAAGAAAATTTGATAACAGGAGTAATTTAAAAAGTTGCTTAAAATGTCATGCTCTATCTGAATCCAGAAAGAAAAAAATTGGGTTCAGTGTCCCTTTAAGACCAACATGGTCGTGTTAATTTAATAAACAATTAACTATGACTAACATATCACGCAGTCATCTTCAAAACGGTGGCGGCCAATGTAGTCCCTATGCTAGAAGAACCCAAACGGGGAGAGGGCAGGGCCAAAGGGGAAATTCTGGGGCAGAGCCATCGGTGACTCCGCCCCTGCGGAACAGCTACATACACCCTAGGGGCCTGATGGTCAGCAGGCCCGCGGGGTGTGGCACCCCTAGGTCACAACCCAGGGACATCACCACACCCATAAGCTCGACCCATAGCCCCTTCAGGACTCAATCAGGCCCCGTCCTCCCACCGAAAGAGGATAATTACCAGCTTTGACCATATGGGTACCCCCCAGAAAGACGAGCAATACAACACGCCAAACTGGTAAAACTAAAATTAAAGGCCAGGGGCTTACTAAGAAAAGTTCAACTAATCAAATCGCCGCCCTGGTACTGAAGCAACTCTAAAGCAGGCAACTTCACCAAAGCCACCATCAACTGCACCTGCAACAAAAAGATTAAACAAAGGGAGGGAGGGAAAAAATCGCAACGACAGTCACCAGGAAAGAGGGAAAGAAAATGGCCCCCACAGCTTAAATAGGTAAGACAAACTCCCCACCCCCAAAACTGCAAAAATGTTGCACTAACCTAGCCTGTCTAGTTTTGCCTGTAGAGGTCAGGCCCTTAAATTGTTTCAGGCTGACAAGCAGCCCTACACTTTCATAAGGGCTAAAACCCCTAAACAGTCATACATTACCCCATACAAATAAAAAGAGACCACACAAGAACTGGAGGTTAAGACCAACATGGTCACGTTTATTTAATAAACAATTAACTATGACTAACATATCACGTAGTCATCTTCAAAACGGTGGCGGCCAATGGAGTCCCTATGCTAGAAGACCCCAAATGGGGAAGAGGGAGGGACCAAAGGGGAAATTCTGGGGCGGAGCCATCTGTGACTCCCCCCCTGTGGGATGGCTACAGACACCCTAGGGGCCTGAAGGTCAGCAGGCCTGCGGGGTGTGGCACCCCTAGGTCATGACCCAGGGACATCACCACACCCATTAGCTTGACCCACAGCCCCCTCAGGACTCTGCACCAACAATCAGGCCCCGTCCTCCCGCCACAAGAGACAAACCTCTAAAAGTAGAGGAAAGGACTCTTGCCGCCACCACTAAAACAACATAGCAACTGCATTTTTAATATCTGAAAGAAAAATATCAAGGCCCTCATCGGTCAAGTGTACCCCATCCGGGCGATACAAATGACATTTATCTGCAGATAAGCTGTTGTGGCATACCACGAAACCTCCAGCGACCATGACTGCCTTCCCCAGCTCACAGTTGATCTTATTTCTGACTCTATAGGCCGCTCTCAGGTACAGAAAGGAACGCCAGTAAAGCCTCGCTACCATGTTAGACCACCGGAAGGAAAGCATGCAACCACCTCACCTCCAACTTCATGATATTAATCAGGTCTAAAGCCGGAAGCCGCCCCATGTTGTTACCCCCTAGATGCAACAGGATAACATCCGGCTTGCCCCACCGATTGCATGCTTCTATGAACACTGAAGGCAGCACCTACGCCCGAGCCATCACAGCGAAACCCGGAATGGGCCAAAACCAAAACTAGGGCCCTTAGAAAGGCCCAGTGCACACAGATTCGTGTAGGGCGACTTGAGAAGCCTGCAAACAAAATAAATGAAAATCAACGATTGCCCCAGAGAACAACACCCCCCAGCACCAGCGCCGTACAGCTTGCTAGTTACTAACTGTCGGGCTCACATAGGACTGATAACGCTTTGACTTCCATCTACCCAGTCTCTTAATTGCTTCTACTGACCAACCCAAAGCAGCGACACTGGTAGCCGCTCCTATCCTAAAAGAGTGAGGGGCGATTTTTCCTGCATCTAACCCCGCAGCCCTCGACACGCTCTCTAATATCCTCCTAAACTGAAATCTAGACAAGGAAGACCCATCCAGATGAACCAAAAACTGGTCTGTCACGGCTGGTCGAACGGCCATATAAGCCTTCGTTAGCATCACAGGGCACACTGCCCCATCCACCTGAGCAGACAGAGAGAGCCAAGCCCCTTTTGCCTCTTGATCAGTTTTGGAACAAGGCATGAACAGCAGCACAGCCTGTTCGGACACACGAACATGCCATGCCATTAACCCTTACCCCACCTTCGTCCTTGATGGGGCCACCAGCTCCCCTACCCTCAACGCTCCATGGAACGCCAGGGCAAAGGCACACCTAAAACTCAGAACCACACACTTTGTCCAGCACCACAACTAAAACGCTGAAGCGCAAAGCTGTAACAGGCTCCCTCTGATCCTTCTCTTTAGGCTTTAATCTACCCCAGCCCTTTAATGCTCTCCTCACCAAAAATGAGCTCTCAAAGTCACTAAAGCCATAAAGCTTGTTAAATAAGGTCAAGGCTGCCACCCGCCCATGCACAACCCCCACAGACACTCCCCACGCCCTCAATCTAAGCAGCCAGTCAACCACTAATACCTGTGTACCTTTTGCTGGTGACTTTTGGTGCGACCGACAGGACTTCTCCCATTCCTTCCAATGCCTACTGTAAGCCTGCCCCATCTTGGGAGCTAAGGATGCTCGCGCCAAAGAAAGAACTGCCATTAAAGATCCGCTATCTGCCAAAGAGAGAACTGGAGGTTAAGACCAACATGGTCATGTTTATTTAATAAACAATTAACTATGACTAACATATCACGTAATAATCCAAAATAGAGAAAAAAGGTGGCAGCAGCATGTATAATAAAAAGTCAAATTTTATTTATAATCCATTAAAAATAGTGTTCCATGGCGGAACGGTGAATGTAGAAAAATAAATAGAGCACAGGTATGAAAAAACAGTATACGCGTTTCGGCGTGAGCCGTAATCACTACTGATACAAACTTCTACTCTAAGGTGCTTTAAAAAGGGTGTACAAAAACCCTATTGGTTAAAACAAATATTGAATTCAACCAATACCCGTGCTGCAATGTGGTTAGTTTCCAATGATGAAAACATATTATACACAGATTCAAATATATATAAAACATAATGTTAAATATTTCTACAAAAAATATATAAATAAATTTGCAAGTATGCATATTTACACCACTACAGTATAAATGCTCCTACATTTAGTGCTGCAGAATCTGTTGGCGCTCTACAAATAACCGATAATAATAATAATAATAATAATAGGCAAACCTCGAATCTAGAAATTAGGACAAATTAGATGTTAATTATTTTAAAACATACGTTGAGGAGCCGCTGGCATATAAAAGCATAGAGAAATAACCATGCTTGTAAAAGTATCATATTGATCCAAAGTGCAGGCTCCACATCCATATTTTTAAATATAATATAAACTATACTCTGAGGTAACAAGTGTCCTTAAAGTGCCAAGATAATCATAGTATTGAGATACTAAAGGCAACAATCTATACCCATGTTTCTTAAAGAAAAGAGATAGAATACAATATATCTATATATATGCCCTAGACATTATCTAGACATTTTCTTACTGACTAAGTATACATGACAGCATATCTACATAGATACCATGTTATATATGTAACAGACATCTCTCTAGGTCAGGAAAAACAAAAAAAGGTAATATATATTGTGTCAGACAAATATATTGATCTAGGAAGTTATATTCAAAAAATTATTATTATTATTCCCAATAGTTAATGAGATCAAACTCTGCATTAAGGCCCAAAGGGACCTTAGTGCAAAGCTTGAATATCCATAGCATTTCTCGTCTCTCAAACAGTCTCTGTCTATCTCCCCCTCTTTTGGGAGCAGTTACCTTGTCTATGGCTAGCCACCTGAAACTGGTTACGTCTTTCTGGTGAAAACCAGAGAAATGTTGTACTATAGGAGATGTAGACTTTCCTGTGTTGATTTTGGAAAGATGCTCTCTGATCCTTGATCTAATGTCACAGGTCGTAAGTCCCACATATTGAATTTTGCAAATTGTACATGTGATTAAATAAATCACAAATGTAGACGTACAATTGAGACAATAGTTGATTTCAAAAATGCGGCCCGTGACAGCAGACGTAAAGGTATCTGAAACATCAATATAGTCGCATGCTCTGCATCTACTGCTCCCACATTTAAACATGCCCTTGCTAGTAAGCCAGGAGCTAGTATGTGTAGTGGTTTTGGGTAGTACAGTAGGTGATAGATAGTTGCCCAATGATTTGTTTTTTCTATATGAGCATCTTACACAATCTTTCACACAGTCCACCAGCCTGTCATCAGCTATCAAAAGTTTGAAATGTTTTCTTACAATATCACAAATTGTGTGATATTCAGTGCTATAGTCAGTCACAAAGTTGACTTGATTTGTCACTTCCTTTGTAGTGTCCTGTCTATCATTTAGAAGGCTTGTCCTACTCACAGTCTTAACCTCGTTAATGGCTCTGTTAATGATTTTTCTTGGGTAGCCTCTAGAACGTAAACGACCTACTAGTTCACTTTGATGATATTGAAAGATCTCGTCTGTGGAGCAATTTCTCTTAGTTCTGATCAGCTGTCCCTTTGCAATAGAATACGATATATTCTTAGGGTGACAGCTGTTTGCATGCAGTACACAGTTGCCCGATATTGGTTTTCTGTATATGCTACTCTCAATTTTGCAATCATTGTTGCCTTTCAGAGTCACATCCAAGAAGTTTATGGATGAGGTAGACGTTTCAAAAGTAAACTGGAGATTAAACGTATTGGTGTTAATGAATTCCATGAATTGTAGCAATTCTCCATGTGTGCCTTGCCATATAAGCAGGAGATCATCAATGAATCGGCCATAATATACAATGCAGTCTCTGTGGGGGTTCATATCCCCAAAGATGTGGGACAGCTCCCACCAACCCATATATAGGTTGGCATAGGAGGGGGCAAACAGCCCCCATAGCTGTCCAACATCTCTGGAGATAAAAAAAAACCCTTAAAACTCAAAGTAATTATGGCTTAGTAAAAAATGTGTTACCTCAACCACAAAATTACTGAAATCATTACCCAAGTTAGAATATAGGGAAAGCATGGAACTCAGTGCCTCCAACCCCTTGTCATGGGGGATGGAGGAATAAAGAGCAGCAACATCTACTGTGAACCAGCTATAAGATGGATCCCAGTTTAAGTCATTTAGATCCCTGAGTACTTATTTAGTGTCACGTATAAAGCTAGGCAAAGTTTGGACCAGTGGGTAGAGAACAGCATCGAGCCACTCAGATACATGCTCTGTAAGTGACCCGATGCCACTGACAATTGGTCGTCCCTTAACTGATGTGAGGGACTTGTGCACCTTCGGGAGATGGTGAAACACAGGGGTCACAGGATGTTGAACATTCAGGTAGTCAAATGTACTTTGATCAATAAAGCCCTGCTCAAGTCCATCATCCAGAAGGTGCACAAGTTCCCTTTGATATTTATGGACAGGATTAGCCGGTAATATAAAATACTGTGTTTCATCACAGAGTTGGCGTAGGGCTTCATCTCTATATGCTGTTTTGTCCATAACCACTACAGAGCCGCCTTTATCGGCTGCCCTGATCACAATGTTATTATTGGATTGTAGTTCAGTCAGTGCTTGTCTTTCCATTTTAGTCAAGTTATCCTTCTCCCTATTTATCCCATTCAGGGAAAGATTCCTAAGATCATTTTCAACCCTGCTATAAAACTTCTCAACAAGTTTTTGAAAACCCCAAATCTGTCTATGTTCGGAGACATATTTGAGGTTCCCCCTGCTAGAGAGTCCAACAAAATCGTATCACAGGTTTCAGAAAAACTGGAATTAGTATTGAGGTTAATTCTTACTATTCCATCACACATCTTTCTTTTGTTCAGATCAACATTGGGTGCAGGTTCACCGCCAGAAAAGTGTTTTTTGAGAGTTATATTCCATACTAGGCGGTTTACATCCAGCATTGTTCTGAACAAATTAATGCCAACCGAGGGTACAAAACCCAAACCCAGACTGAGTAGTCTAATCTGTGTTGTATTCAACTCAATTTGGGAGAGATTAATTACACTGATGGTTTGTATTTGTTTGTCTGTTTCACTCCTCTCAAAGGATATCTGTTGTGCTGTTCTGTTGGAAACCCTGCCCCTCCCCCTGTTTGGATCCTCGGGGTTGCAGAAAAAACCTGATCAATTTGACTGGAGCCAGGTTGTGAACCAGCCGCTACCCAGTTACTCGCATTGGAAGCAGAGACTGGTTGTTGTGGCTCATTTGTTGATGGTTTAAATTTAGTTTTGTTCTTACTATTTTTATCCTTAGGTCTTGTGGATTGTGGACCATCATTATGCACCACTACGTCTCTGTCACTAATAGTGAGTTTCAGTTACCTGGTTTATCCAGGGTAACATACTCTGCTGATTGGGGAGCTGAATCTTCCCCTGAGTCCCCTTCACTATCAGAAAAAGTAACCCTGTTACCACTAGAGGACCTAGATCCTTGATTTCTGTTTTGTGACCTGCCCCTACGTCTATTCCTGTGTGAATATCTCCTATTCTGAAACCTTTGTGTCTTATTCCACACATGTACAGTATTAGAATCATAATCGGCCTGATCCCTAATATACTTAGTGTGTTTTCTCTGAAAAACAATCGTCTTAATGCTAGCAACTGACTTCCTAAGTATGTCATCAAATCTTGGATAGTCAACCTCATGTTTGCGTTTGTTAAGTTCTAATTGTATAGCCTGTATGTCACCTCTAATGACAGACAACTGTGTGGTTTTGTATGTTACCAATATAGCCATTAATCTCATGGAGCAATCATTCAAAATATCATTCCACATATTCTTAAACTCTAAGTCCTCCACTTCAAAAGTGGGATATTTGGTGATACGCAGTCCTCTAGGCACTAGACCCAGATCAATGTATTTATTCAAAGTCCAAATATCCCACTGTAACTTAGTTTCCTTTATACATAGTTTATCCATAGTTTATCCAAATCATCAAAAAGATCGCTCAGGTCAAAGTCAGTTTTGCTGGTAGAGAAAACTTTAGCCAATTCAAAGTCTGGTTCATCCCGAGGTATAGCAGGTAGGAGTGAATAAAACTGTGTGTCCTCCATGTATAACAAGTCCCCAGATAGTAGATCACTCAGTCCCACAGTGCTGCCTGTAGCACTTAAAAAACACAAAACCAAGAAAAGAGTAATGCAGTTCTGAACGATCTCTATGCGTGGCTTACTGTATGCTAAAGTTGCTGTTCCCATAAGTAGCGTGAAAAGAACAACACCGCTACTTGTTGCTTTAAAGTACAGCTTAATATGTCATGTATCATAAAGGACTTCAAGTGTTCATAGTCAAAGGATAAGGGGTATATATGCCTCCAACTGTATATCAATACAAAGCAGTGACTTTAAAGGAAATATTCCTGACCTTAGGTAATGTTCACAAGAACCGTGAAAGTGCCCCCAAGTCTCCCTTGAAAGCTGGAACCGCTATGCGGTAAACTCCGTCTCACGGAGAGCAAATCGTGTCACAGCGGGGATAAAGAGGACGAGATAGCCCAAGCGTTCACAACAAAGTAATGGGTTAAATGCGGGAGAGGGAACAGAGTGAAACCGTGCACTCACTTACCATCTCTCTCTGACCGTCAGAATGCACCACCACCATTGAACGCAGTCACCGGCGTCTTCCTGGTATCCTGATGACGTGTACACAACACGTGATTCACTTTTTCGATGTAGCCGCAATACACACCTTCCTTCCAGAGCCAATCAATGGGTAGGTTGAGGAGGCACTTCACACGGTCAGTCCAACGGGGAATCAGCGCCACAAAGTAAGGGGAGTGCTGCTGCCATACAGGCTCAAAACATAATAATCCAAAATAGAGAAAAAAGGTGGCAGCAGCATGTATAATAAAAAGTCAAATTTTATTTATAATCCATTAAAAATAGTGTTCCATGGAGGAACAGTGAATGTAGAAAAATAAATAGAGCACAGGTATGAAAAAACAGTATACGCGTTTCGTAATCACTACTGATACAAACTTCTACTCTAAGGTACTTTAAAAAGAGTGTACAAAAACTATATTGGTTAATATGGAATTCAACCAATTCCCGTGCTGCAATGTGGTTAGTTTCGAATGACGAAAACATATTATACACAGATTCAAATATGTATAAAACATAATGTTAAATATTTCTACAAAAAATATATAAATAAATTTGCAAACTAACCACATTGCAGCACGGGTATTGGTTGAATTCAATATTTGTTTTAACCAATAGGGTTTTTGTACACCCTTTTTAAAGCACCTTAGAGTAGAAGTTTGTATCAGTAGTGATTACGGCTCACGCCGAAACGCGTATACTGTTTTTTCATACCTGTGCTCTATTTATTTTTCTACATTCACCGTTCCTCCATGGAACACTATTTTTAATGGATTATAAATAAAATTTGACTTATTATTATACATGCTGCTGCCACCTTTTTTCTCTATTTTGGATTATTATGTTTTGAGCCTGTATGGCAGCAGCACTCCCCTTACTTTGTGGCGCTGATTCCCCGTTGGACTGACCGTGTGAAGTGCCCCCTCAACCTACCCATTGATTGGCTCTGGAAGGAAGGTGTGTATTGCGGCTACATCAAAAAAGTGAATCACGTGTTGTGTACACGTCATCAGGATACCAGGAAGACGCCGGTGACTGCGTTCAATGGTGGTGGTGCATTCTGACGGTCGGAGAGAGAGGGTAAGTGAGTGCACAGTTTCACTCTGTTCCCTCTCCTGCATTTAACCCACTACTTTGTTGTGAACGCTTGGGCTATCTCGTCCTCTTTATCCCCGCTGTGACACGATTTGCTCTCCGTGAGACGGAGTTTACCGCATAGCGGTTCCAGCTTTCAAGGGAGACTTGGGGGCACTTTCACGGTTTTTGTGAACATTACCTAAGGTCAGGAATATTTCCTTTAAAGTCACTGCTTTGTATTGATATGCAGTTGGAGGCATATATACCCCTTATCCTTTGACTATGAACACTTGAAGTCCTTTATAATACATGACATATTAAGCTGTACTTTATAGCAACAAGTAGCGGTGTTGTTCTTTTCACGCTACTTATGGGAACAGCAACTTAAGCATACAGTAAGCCACGCATAGAGATCGTTCAGAACTGCATTACTCTTTTCTTGGTTTTGTGTAACATATCACATAGTCATCTTCGGTGGCGGCCAATGGAGTCCCTATGCTAGAAGACCCCAAATGGGGAAGAGGGAGGGACCAAAGGGGAAATTCTGGGGCGGAGCCATCTGTGACTCCCCCCCCCCTGTGGGACGGCTACAGACACCCTAGGGGCCTGAAGGTCAGCAGGCCTGCGGGGTGTGGCACCCCTAGGTCACGACCCAGGGACATCACCACACCCATTAGCTTGACCCACAGCCCCTTCAGGACTCTGCACCAACAATCAGGCCCCATCCTCCCGCCACAAGAGACAAACCTCTAAAAGTAGAGGAAAGGACTCTTGCCGCCACCACTAAAACAACATAGCAACTGCATTTTTAATATCTGAAAGAAAAATATCAAGGCCCTCATCGGTCAAGTGTACCCCATCCGGGCGATACAAATGACATTTATCTGCAGATAAGCTGTTGTGGCATACCACGAAACCTCCAGCGACCATGACTGCCTTCCCCAGCTCACAGTTGATCTTATTTCTGACTCTATAGGCCGCTCTCGGGTACAGAAAGGAACGCCAGTAAAGCCTCGCTACCATGTTAGACCACCGGAAGGAAAGCATGCAACCACCTCACATCCGACTTCATGAGAGAGCCAAGCCCCTTTTGCCTCTTGATCAGTTTTGGAACAAGGCACAAACAGCAGCACAGCCTGTTCGGACACACGAACATGCCGTGCCATTAACCCTTACCCCACCTTCGTCCTTGATGGGGCCACCAGCTCCCCTACCCTCAACGCTCCATGGAACACCAGGGCAAAGGCACACCTAAAACACTTTGTCCAGCACCGCAACTAAAACGCTGAAGCGCAAAGCTGTAACAGGCTCCCTCTGATCCTTCTCTTTAGGCTTTAATCTACCTCAGCCCTTTAATGCTCTCCTCACCAAAAATGAGCTCTCAAAGTCACTAAAGCCATAAAGCTTGTTAAATAAGGTCAAGGCTGCCACCCGCCCATGCGCAACCCCCACAGACACTCCCCACACCCTCAATCTAAGCAGCCAGTCAACCACTAATACCTGCGTACCTTTTGCTGGTGACTTTTGGTGCGACCAACAGGACTTCTCCCATTCCTTCCAATGCCTACTGTAAGCCTGCCACATCTTGGGAGCTAAGGATGCTCGCACCAAAGAAAGAACTGCCATTAAGATCTGCTATCTGCCAAAGAGAGAACGGACACGGCAAGCCATCAGCATCTGCCGACGGAACCAGGCGCCTAAATTGTTCCCACTGGAATCACGAAAGGGGGTCAGCTATGACATTATTCACCCCTGGCAGTGCCTCACCTCAAACTGCAGATTGAGCTGCATGCACCTCAAAACTAGGTGTCTCAGATAGGACACCATGATTGTGGAAGACGCCGAAAGCATCATACAACGCTGAGATTATCGGACCAAAAGAGCACTGTGCAATTGCGCAACTTCGCACCCCACAATTCCACTGCCACTACTATCGGAAATAGCTCTAGCAAAGTGAGATTCCGAACCAGCCCAGCCGACACCCAAGATGCAGGCCATGGCTCTGCGCTCCATGCTCCCTCTAAGTAGGACCCATAGCCCGATGCCATTAAAGTGCAACAAGAATTCCTCCCAAACCGCAAAGGTCCTCTCGCATCGTGCCTGTAATACGCACTCTTCTCCTGCGTGTCGAGCCTCCTTGCAGGAGACCCTCCAGCCGCCTTTTAAATACTCTTCCCATGGGTATTACTCGACATGCAAAATTCAGAAGGCCCAGCAATGATTGGACCTCTGTAAGCGTCAGCTCGGAGCCCTGAGCTGCCCGCTGAACTGCCTGAAGCAAACGAGCCACTTTATCCTGCGGCAATCGACATAGCCGTGCGACCGTGTCTATCTGAATTTCGAGAAACGCTAGCTGCATACCAGGACCCTCCATTTTCTCCTCCGCCAACGACACCCCAAAATCCTGCATCAAAGAACGCATAACAGCCATCAACCTAGCACACTCCCCGGACCCCTAACCCCCAACCAACAAGAAATCACCCATGTAGTGTGCTATAAGACCACCCCCTGTGGCCCGAGGCTACCGCCCAGTGCAAAAACAAACTAAACAGTTCAAAATATGCACATGAGATGGTGCACACCATGGGGAGGCATATGTCTACATAAAACCCGCCATCAAATGGAAACCCCATTAGCATGAAAGACTCTGGATGAATGGGAAGGAGGTGAAAGGCGGACTCTATGTCCAGCTTCGCCAGCAATGCCCCAAACCCAGCCCTCCTGACCATCAAATGACTGATATTTCACCAAGCTTGGTGCCGGATCGATTGCGCCATTCACTGACCGCCCTTTTGGGTAGGACAAATGTTGAATTACGCGAAACTTCCCTGGCTCCTTCTTCGGCACCACCCCCAGAGGGGACACAACCAAGCCTGGAACCAGGGACATCCTGAAGGGACCTCTGATTTGCCCTAAGGCCAACTCCTTGGCCAACTTATCCCTAACAACTTCCGGAAACTGGTATGCCAATTTAAGATTCCTGTGCGTGATTGACCCCACCACCTCACTGGTGACTGGAATCCTAAACCCATCCCTGATTCCCACCAATAGTATGCCGGCTGCAACCCTATCTGGGTAAGCCTCCAGCTATGGCCGAAGCATGGCCAGGTTCAGTGGCATGGGAGCCCTTTCCAGCAACCGCGCCTCTGCCTGCGCCGCTGTTTGCACCTCCATCCCACTTACGCTGACACTCAAGCCCGGGGTGGAGGCCCCCTCAATAAAAGCAGACATGTCGAAAGGAACAATTCATTCCTTTATCGCAGTGACAGTCATTAAACCGCAAACATTCCTGCCCTTTCTTGCAAAATCCCCCCGGCACCGCCTGCCCTACCTCTTTAGACCCAGCCCCCCCTGGGGCTGGTTTGTCTGTATCCAGACTAGTCCACAGGACCACGTCCTTCATCCTGAATGTAAGTATGGGGTTCCCCGCCATCTTCCTACGGAACTTGGAATCGTACGTCCGCCAGACCCAATCCGGATATTTCTTAAAGATTTGCTCAATTATGTCCATATATTTCAGGACATCCAGAGCTCTATTAGGCCATTGCTCAATGTAGCATGATGCCAAGACCTTAAAACACCGACACCACTCATCAAAAGTCTCTGATCTTTTGACGTTCTTGGGGCCCGTACCGTCCTCACTCCACTCTCTGTCCTTATGGGCCTCCATAGAGAGCTCAAAAATGTTAACATACCTGCCCTCCTCCTCCTCTACTGTTTTTGGCTTCAGATGGGCATGGAAAGAATGCACCATGCACGGGTAAGTATCCCCATGCACTGCCACTCTCATGGCTGACACTCCCGCGTCAGTTCCCACTGGCACCTGAATGACACCTCCACCCCAGACAACACCTGGGTAGAAGGCAGTGGTGCTCCAGCAACCCTGCCCTACGCCAGCCTTTCTGTGCGCCCGTTTGAAAAGCCAGCATGCGCTTCATCATCCTATACATCCTGCACTGACCTTTTTTGTGGAGCCCTAGCGCCTGCTCGCCCTCTGAATCTGAATCACTGCTATCTAAGCCTACGGTATGTGTAAAAGAGCGTGTAGATGCTTGCAGAGCCAGCTCACCTGCACCCGTAGGTCCTGAAGGCCCAGGCTGACTCCCTGGGGCATCCGAAACTCCGGGTCCCATCAATATGCTCCCTGTAGCAGGAACCAAACTGCCAAGGGACTCCATTGCTTGTACCTGGGAGGGTGAAAGAAAAGAGATGGGAGCACCCAAAGCACTGGTCCCAGTACCATTCACACTTCCCCCCATCCCCAACACACTTCTTCCTTCCACAGGCACCTCACTCCTCTGGCTCCCAGCTATCAAACCAGGAACCACCTGACCCCCACTAGCTACACACTTGCACTGACCGCAAGGTCCTGACCGGAAATGACATCACCCGCCGCACCGGAAGCTCCGTCCTGACCCAAGGCCTGACCAGATACCATGCATGTGGGCCCAGCTTCCAGCACAGCTTGCGCTCCACTGGAACCACCAATGAAGGCGGCCATAATGCCCGGGTTGTCAGCAAAGGTCTTCACTAGCGTGAAGAACACCGACATGGCCTCTGGGGGTAGCATCCCCATAGCCCCCTCCGGAAAACCTGATCTTCAGCAGGAGGCCCCCAGCCCCCACCCTACGAAACCCTGATTGCTCCCCAGATGGACCGGGGAGGAAGACCACGGCCCCAGCCTGCCCTGCCTCAGAGGCCCCGACACTAGCTCCTGACTATGAGGAGTTACATCCTCATCACCACCACTTATCTGCTCTCTTGCAGGCATCCCGACCAGAGAAGAACCCTCTGTGCCGTCCCTGAACCTCAGGGGTGGAAGAGAAGATTGCCGAGAATGATTCATAACTGCACACAGGAAAAATTTGCCACGACAGCCACCAGGAAAGAGGGAGAGAAAATGCCCCCCGCAGCTTAAATAGGTAAAACAAACTGCCCACCCCCAAAACTGCAACAATGTTGCACTAACCTAACCTGCCTAGTATTGCCTGTAGAGGTCAGGCCCTTAATTTGTTTCAGGCTGAGAAGCAGCCCTACACTTTCATTATATTCACAAAGTTTCAACAATCCCCCTGTTTGAAAAAACTGTAGAAAAAAGGTAGATACGGTTAATTAAAAACAGGTACTTCGAATTGTGCCAACCACAAAAAAAAAAAAAAACTTTAAAAAATAAAATTAATCTGGAAGATTTTTTGAATTTTCTGATTTAAAGACTCCCAATTACTTTATTCTGATTGCTGCAAAACATTTGTTTGGTTTCAAATTAAAACTAAATTTTTACTTTGCTATGTTTTTTGAGCCTAACACAACAGTCAGTACATAGTAGAAATCATATATATTAATTTTAATATAATTGTTTATTTTTTTCATTTAATTTTTACTTTAGTATAATTGTTTTCATTTTTTATTTAATATGATATATAAATGCAATATTGTAATTCCATTTAACAGTTTTATAATTATAATTTCAGTATTTAATTGTCATGAGATATAATAACATTTCTTATCTCTACCTGTCCAAACAAACCTGATCACAGCTGGCACATGTACTTGTTAAATATCATCCGACATGGGGCCCGATCCGATAAAAATCGTCGCCCGCAAAAGCTGGCGACGCCAATATTTGCGCTGGTTTGGTATCCTATATACGGCGTAACTTAGAAGTTACGCGCGTAGATTTCTGACGTCGCCCGTAGTTTTTTGGGCCATAGACTGACATACAAAACATGCGCAGTTTGGTATCCAATATACGGCGTAAGTACTTACGCGCGCAGATTTCAGAGAATCTACTCCAATCTCATCTCGCCACAAATTTCAGCCGCAGGAACCCTTGCACTGACTTAGAAACCAACGTAACTCTCGGAAGGCCTAACAAGTGCATGCTTAACAACATACATATCAGCATCTTGATCACAATAGTTAACCTCTTAAAAGCATTTAATATTCCTGCCCCTGCAAGTTTGTCAAACCAATCACAAAGGGGTGCATCATGGGGCCCAGGGGGACATCATGGGGCCCAGGGGGACATCATGGGGCCCAGGGGGACATCATGGGGCCCAAGGGGTGCTGGAAGCCCTACAATCCCCTGTTGTTCTGTCTACACATGCTGAATCTATAGTTGTTGCTGAGGTCCATGGTGATGGTGCTGCCCCTGCTGCAGCTGGTCATCGAATTACATACTGTGGAGTTCCACTGCATGTAAGTGAAGCTACTACATCCCACCCCCATTCCCTTAACCACCCTAATTACTGAAAATATATCATTAGTTCAATTCATGTTTTGATCACTATGATTTATTGACTATCATTTTGAGGAATGAAAATGGATGTTTATACTTTATGTTCACACCTTCTGTAAAAACATTATTATTTAGATATATATACCCATGTGCAGGGATAGGCAAGGTGTCCTTCACTAAAACTCTTTACCTTAGAAAATGTCAGCAACAGCCTTGGCTCATGCCTATCCCTGCACATGGGTCAATTTCTATTGGATGTGAGAAACCTTGATTTACATCTTAAAAGTGAATATCACTATATGTACCCTTCATACACAACTATGTGATGTGGTTTAGAGAACATGAATATGTCATAAACATGATGATATTACCTTTTCTGGGCCATTTCCACACAGGCCTTATTATATTTTTCAAAGATATTAGTGTACTAAAACACCCCTCACATGGATGTGGATGACAATTATATGGTAAATAACAGAGGACAAGATTTAGGATTAAATATAACAAGATTTATTTTCTTTTAGGCTTCTTAGATGAGGGGGCTGAGGGGCCTGGAGTGGGTCTCCTGCCTCTCCTGGGTTGTGTTGATTCCGAGGAACCTGCAGGAGTGCTGGCCACAGATGAGATGCTGGAGGCAATGTCCTGCTGGTGGGTGAAATGCTCCACCAACACACCCAACAGTTGGTTCTGTTCCCTCCATCTGTTGTCACTCTGAATCTGCATGTCAGACATTACTCTCAGCATCTGAGATTGATTCTGGACCATAGCAGTTAAAGATGCTGCCATGTCCCGTTGCAGCTCAATGGAACGCTGTTGTAAAGTCTGTTGACTCCTGTAAAACCTGCGTTGGTCCCTCTGCATTCTCTCGCAGGTTGATGTGAGACTCTCAGAGGTTACTGTTTGCCTCCTCTGTAGGGCAATGTATTCATCGCCCATAGCGGAAGTCAGCGGATCCATGGGCTCTTCCCCAGCAGGGACTCTAGGCACCGGTTCCATTTCTATATCCTCAGCTGGTGGTGCGGGCTGTGGAATCTCAGCTGGTGGTGCGGGCTGTGGAATCTCAGCTGGTGGTGCGGGCTTTGGAATCTCAGCTGGTGGTGCGGGCTGTGAAATCTCAGCTGGTGGTGCGGGCTGTGGAATCTCAGCTGGTGGTGCGGGCTGTGGAATCTCAGCTGGTGGAGCTCTTCCAAGTGCAGCAGATGGTGCAGATGTCCGGATGGACTGATAGTCCCATTGCCTGTTGGTGTGCACCCACTAAGCCTGCTGGTAGAATCCCGGAGTGGCCTGATATTGTTGGGGGGGGGGGTAAAGGCATCTACCCTTCGGGGCTGGCTTGGCTCCCCCTCCAAGCCAAAGGAATAGTCCTCCGGCCAGGGCTCCTGCCAGGTATCCTCATGTAATGCTGGCGGCATGACATTCGGATTGTCAATTGAGGCAGTCCAACCCAGGTCATGCCTGGCATATTCCTGCTGGACTCTCTGGACCGGTGGTCGAGGTGGAGAAATACTTTGTTCCGGTGGTGGAGGGGGATGCATGGGCGTTGGCACCCTGGTGACTGGAGGTTCTGTGGAGGAGTCAAATGATGAGAGAGATTAGTACAGTCAGATATATATCCATGTGGGCATACAATGTACATGCTAGGGCTTATACACATTCTCATGTCAAACTCTATAACATGCATGTGCACATTGAGATTTGTGAAATGAGGGTATTTAATATGCAAAGTATACATGTATGTGTTTCATACAATAGTTCTGTGTACATGTCAGTGATGGAGAAAATGTGTTCTTTAAGTGACACTATGGTTGTGATGACTATAGTGTCCATTTACTGAAAACTCTACATGTGGCTTGTGGCCTGTGTTACTCTGAGATATGTTAGTATTTCACTATTCCACCTAATATCATGAATTTCAATGTGTTAAGTAGCATTAAATGGACATTAAACCCATTTTGATGCTTTCATGATTCAGCTAGAGCATGCAATTGTAAACAACTTTGTAATTTACTTCCATTACCTAATTTGCTTCATTCTCTTGATATTCTTAGCTGAAAAGCATATCTAGATAGGCTCAGAAGCTGCTGATTGGTGGCTGCACATCAATGCCTCGTGTGATTGCCTCACCCATGTGCATTGATATTTAATAAACAAAGATTAAGAAAATAATGAAGCAAAATAGATAATAGAAGTAAATTGGGATGTTGTTGAAAACTGTATTCTCTATCTGAATAATGAAATAAAAAGATTTGGTTTCATGTCCCTTTAATGTTAAATCTCATTGTAGATGTTTTTGTTAGTAGGCCAAATACCATGCTCCTCATTGTGTACATGAATGTGTGACAATATAGGATGTTATAACTCAAATACATATAATACTGGTGTGTGGGATGTTACTCACCAGCATGCTGTGCTGATGTTGCAATCCCTGAGTCACGAGCCCCTGGAAGTCCACGGACTGCTGTGACGCTCAGGGACCTACGAATCAGCTCCTGCCACTCGTTGTATTCTGCCTCATAGTGAGGCCCACCTCCTGTTGCCCTCTGGGACATTGCTTCTTTGCCCATCTTCTCCTTAACTCTCCTCTTACAGTCGTTCCACCTCTTCTTTAGGCCATCCACATTCCTCCTCTGCTGGGACACACCATTAACGGCCTCCACCACCTTCTGCCAGGCATCTTTACGCCTACGGGCAACTCCTTTGCCCTTCTCTTGGCCAAAGAGGGCGGTATGGTTCTCCAGTACAGCCTGGACTAGAGCGAGGTTTTCAGCGAATGTGAAGTTGGGGCACCTCATACGCTCATCGTCCTGGTCCGCCTGGCTCCCTCCCTGGGATGTCCCTGGTGTGGGTTCCTCCCTATCCTCTCCCTCCTCCCCCATTCTATCCCCATGTGCACCCTCTATCCCTCTTCTGAGTGTGCCTGGCCTTGGGGCAACCCCACTCCCATCCTCCCTTCTAGCTCTCCCTCTCCCCACTCCGCTCACTCCCTGATGGAGACCCTGCTGCTCCTCCTGTCCATAATCCTCTCCCTGCAACTCCCCTTCCCTCCTCCTCCCTGCCCTAGCTCTCCCTGACATCCTCACACTACACACACTCACACACTCACACTCACTCTCACTTCAATCACACACAATCACAACCAAACACTCAGCCTTTCACACTGTAAAAGATAAATAAAATGTGTAAGGTGTTATAAAAAAAAAGTGTGGTGTATTTTGTATATGTGTGTATGCAAAATGTGTGCAATATATAAAAAAGTGACAGTAATGTACAAGCTTAACAAATCCACCAAATCCGACCTAACTAAATATTATGCAATGCGCCTCTCTCTCTACTCTAACGACTTTCTCCTACTCACTGTAGTGTGCTGTAGCTCCAAGAACCGACCAAACACACTAAAGAAAATGGCGGCTGCGCAGGGGTTTAAGTATGAATTTTGAATCTCGTAATTACGTGGCGCATCTCTTAGAACTGGCGTAATTTTTTACGAGTCATAGGCTAATTTGCATAAAACTACACTTTATTGAGACTTTACGTGAACAAAATACTGGCGTAAGTACTTGCGACGACTAAAATGTGTATTTGCGCACATTTTACCTGATCGACGGTTTTTCCTACTTACGCCAGTTTAGCATCTGACGGTGCTGTATATTGGATAGCTCGAGTTGCAAGCTGAAACTGCGGGCGACGCGGGTTCCCTCGCTTGTACCGAAAACTACGCCGTATATCGGATCGCGCCCATGAAGCTTGACTTGAACTCACCAACTCAGCAAGTCTTTTGTTTGTGAATAGCTAACTTGCTAGATTTGGTTCTTGTTATGACAAAGCCTATTTGAACTGAATAGGGCAGTGTCAGTTGGTTGTTAAGTGTGACTTCATGTAATGAATAGCACACTTGCAGATTTTTCTTTAGAAAAGTTGGTATTAAGTCAATTTAATCTTGTACCTTTGTGGGTAGATCTCATAGTCAAAATGATGCACCAAAAAGCAATGAATTGACTCTCCTAAGAAGAACACAACCGGTAAACAGTGCACATACATATCTGCCAGTCACAAGTCAGGTTCTACGTAGGCATGGTAATACATTCCGCTGGGTGCATAACTTCAACTATAGATTTAAGCCTTTTGCAAGGTTTATACACATAGTTTAAAACAGGCATATGTTTTTAAAAATGTTGGAAGAAACCTGATAATTTTACTTTTTTAAACTGAAATGTACCATAAAGTGATATAAGAAGCAAAAAAAAATCAATATAAAAAAATACTAAATGTTTATTGCCTTATGTAAAGCAATTTCTGTCATAGTAAAGAAGATCTCTACAATCAATTAGACCTTTCTGATTTTTAACAGTGATTCATTGTTTTGTTTTGTTTTAGCATTTTTGAGTATTACAAATTGCTCTTCCCTTTTACAAGCACCTGCTGAGGATTTGTGTTCCCCTATTGGGAGATTAAATACAGTTTAAGTTGTTTGATTATGTTTACCTGTTACCAAAAGTACATGAATAAATAGTTTTCTAATTAAAATCATTTATAAACTGATCTCACCTACTCAATGTCATTTCAAAAGAATTTATTTTCTAAGCTGAAAAGGGATTTTAAGTGTGTGAGTGGAGAGAAGCAGTGGAGTAAGAGAAGTAAACAAGGAAGTTAAAAAGAGAGGTAGACAGAAAGGTGAGGAAGGGAAATGAATAGATAAATGAGAAAGAGAAGTCAAATAGAATAAAGGAGATAGTAAAGGTTGGAGCCAAAAATATGCTTAGAAATTTTAAGGTAGAGCAGTCCCTCCCACCTTTCATTATTTAACCTTACTCCAAAACTGATATAATGCACCAGTTAGATTTACAAAAATATTTAACATTTGTAACTGTCACTGTAAATTGTCATTAAATAGTGAAAGTGGTAAATGTAATAAAAAATAAAGTTCATATTTAAATAATGAATAATCATTTATTGCTCATCAGCCTGTGTAGTCAGTTGCTCAAAAGTCGCTATAGCTCTGGATACGACTAGAGAGCTGCATTAGAGAAAAATAACACACAGAGAAAATCCCAGGAAAATACATGCACACACGAAGCACCCCAGTCATTCACAATCAGCTAAAAACAAGCACCCACAAACAATAATAGGCACTACCAAGAGGAGCTGCTTCTCTATAACTGTTGTCCTTTCACCTTATTTAGCCCACGCCAGAGAATATGCTCTTGCACAGCCTTCCTGTATAAAAATGGAGGCAAGTTTATTTATGCAACACTGTGATGGTCATATTAGAAACCCTTCCACCATACAGGCAAATTTATACCCTTTCTGTAAAATGTAGCCCATTTTTTGCAAAGGATGGGCAAACAGAGGGACCAGAAATGATGCAAGTGGAGCCCAAGCACAACCATGACCCTCTGTATGAATGCTACTATCAACAAGGGCCAGAAGAGGCCCTTAGATATGTGGGTCATGTCTCAATTGAGTCCTATGAGACCCCTGTATTCATACCCCTGTAGGACACATGTAGCCCCAAAATTACAGTTTACTGATAGACACACATGTGGCAGTATGCTAGAGGACAGACAGCAGGCAGACATTAGGTGGCCAGACACATGTCAAAAAAAGCAGCAATATTCCATTTATACTTCTTACCTACCCAGTTGTGAGCCTGTTTGAAGCTTTTACAGATGGCCATATGAAAATAAATCAGAGAAGGCAGCTCTACAGTGAGCCATTTAGCAGCTCACATAGCATGCAATTTTGAGTTGGATCACTTTGATGTAATGCTGGTGATAGGAACTATCACTGAGATAGAACACAGAAATGGGGCAGGAGCAGGTTTGGCCCTGACCTGGCTTACAGTCACAGCAAGGCAGGGTAGGGCTCACCATGCATCATGCATAAATAATAATTCTGGCCACTAAGCAGGGCTAAGGCAAATAGCCCCGGCTTGCAACTGTCCTGGTTGACCAGCCAAACGCCCTATATGCCCTATATTGAATCTGGGCCTGGTAAAGTTATAGCTAGCCAAAAATTGTAAAGAAACTGTTGGTTTGATAGGGAAAACAAATGAGCAGAGAAGATATGCAGAGGGGGAGGAAAATAAAATAAAGAAGTGGGCACAGAGGTGGAAAAGAAACAAAATCAAAAAGGGGCACAATATTCAGTATTTCCATATATCATGTAGTGTATATTCTGCTTTATAGCAATATTCACGATTTTGTTGGCACAAATAGGTCACTGCTAAAGTCACAGGCTTGTCTTCACAGCAACCAGCTAGCTGGGTATCAGTTATTACAGCTCTTCTTCTACTCGTATGGTGAGAGCACACCAGGAATGGAGGGCAACAACTGGTTAAAAAAATTAATTGTTTATTAAATAATGCAATGTATTTCTCAGCTCCGTAATACAGGTTGTTTTCTCTTATATATATATATATACCCCAGTGTTCTCCCCAGGACCTATTTTGTGGACACACCACCAAGCTAGTTTTTCTGACTAACCAGCTAAAGTTTAAGCTAATATTAAGCTAAAATTAGATAAAAATATTTAACCATGTAAAGAACATAATCACATAAAAATCACACAATTGCACTCATTCTGTCACTAGACAATAAGGAAAATGGTGAATATGGCTCCACACATGCAAAGCACAGTATGTCTTTCTGCCATCCTCTGCACTCAATGAATTAAATAGTGTTAAAAAAAATATCTAGTATTACAACCTGTCTGTTGCCAATATACTGTACCTTCCATCCATTACTTTCTTGGTGATAACTGCACCTGGGAACATTTTGGGATCAAGACATTCTATCTCTTGGAATGGCCACTTGTTTTTTACACAAAATGGTGCATATCGTTGAAGCCTTATCTGCAATGCTAACGTCAATGTTTAACTCATTGGATGACATAAGAATCTTACTGGGGTAGATACAATGAAAATTAGTCCTATTGTATTTAATATAAATACATGCTGCATTCAAGATTTGCAATCCTCAGAATCTGCAGTGTGCGATTCACTTGCTCTGTCCAGATTCCTTAAGGTCTTGGAGGCTTCATCTGCTTCTGTACCCAATAATATAAAACCCGTCCACTTTTACCTAAACCTGCACCCTTGCATATACCTGAAATAACCACACAGACAACAGTTTTTTGGCGAAATATGGAAAGGTCACATTTATTGAATTTTGCCATTTGGCGGCAATTAACCTAAGAGGGCAAAATTTGCCAATATCAATATTCATCTCCAAACTCTCCTCCAGGTGCAATAGCATCAACCCCCAAAAGAACTTCAAGGCCCATGCATCAGGGGGTAGACCACTAAAAACCCCTGTGGCGGCCCAACAATGGGGAGAACCCATGGCATAGTCCCCCCCCCAGCAGTTAGACCACCAAATCACGCCTCCAGGTTGGTGTATGCCGCGGTATCCTCCCACCCCTTATTGCCATGCCCACATGCCAGACCTGAATTTCACTGCCTTCTACTGTCACATAGCTAACCACAGAATATAAGGATATGAACATGTGCCGATTTTTTAGCCTCCAGATGGCGTAGACCACACAAGTCACCTGCTACTGTCGGATGCACTGTATTCTTCTTCTAGGGAGCGCGGGCGGCCTTACTGGATTCATCCAACTAGATAACATCCTGCCCCTAACCACGCCTGGATTGCCCTCCGTCTTTCGTGACCTTTCCGATTGTTCCTCCTCTGTTTGTAATGACTCTAGGGAGGGTGGGTGGGAAAACACAAAGAAAAAGGTTAGATTGTTCACTTCCTGTCTGTCCCCACCTTATATACCTATCCCATGCCAGATACTCCCCTTAGTTCGCCTCCAATAGGTAACTGCCTTCTTATCTCTTAGCCAGCTGACTTAGAACAAAGGAATCTCATATTCCTCCCCCGGCTGCAACATTACACCCCTTACAGTTAACAATTAACCTCTTACAGCCCAGAAGCCCATTCCTTATGCCTTTCCGCTTGCATGCGCTCCCTTCAATTATTTAAGGTTTTGGAGGCTTCATCTGCTTCCGTATCCAATAATGTAAAACCTGTCCCCTTTTACCTAAACCTGCACCATTGCATATACCTAAAATAACCACACAGACAACAGTTTTTTGGTGAAATAGGGAAAGGTCACATTTATTGAATTTTGCCATTTAGCGTCAATTAACCTAAGAGGGCAAAACTCGCCAATATCATTATTCATCTCTCCAATATTCATTATTCAAATTCTCCACCAGATGCAATAGCATCAACCACAAAAAGAACTTCAAGGCCCATGCATCAGGGGGTACACCACAAAAAAAACCTGTGGCAGGGCAACAAGGGGGAGAACTCATGGCATAGTCCCCCCCCCCCAGCAGTTAGATCACCAGGTCACCCCTCCAGGTTGGTTATTGCCATGCCCACATGCCAGACCTGAATTTCACCGCCACAAAAGAGCCCTCTCTTTTTCCCAACCTCAGCTTCTTCCATGACCTTTCCTTACCCCTACTAGATCTCACAACATCATCTTAATGTCCTTTAAGCTGGTCATTCCCTTCGTCTGTAAGATGTACCCCATGCTCATGCCTGACTAGTTCTTTACTTTACTGCCCTCCCTTATGTATGACTTGTACGCCACACATTTCCAGCACCCCAGTTTTTTTATTTACTCAACCAAGCAGCCCTTGCCCGCTGCGGATGTTGCCGCCCCTATTCTAAATGAGTGGGGAGCTAAGTATGCGCTCTCCCAACCCAACTTTGCTACCACCATATTCAACCCTGTTTTGAACTGAAATATTGTTCTGCTCCATCCTTATGCCTGAACAACGTGAACCCCTTGACCCTTTGAACCGCTAGGTATTCCTTGCCACATGCTACCGGGCAAGCCACGTTCCCTGATGCCGGCATGTTAACCCATGCCCCTTTTCTTGCTGTATCTGTCTTTGATTTTCTAATGAACATCATTACTGCTTCCTCCCTTACCCGTACATCGCTTGATTCTAAACCTCCCTTGCCTTCCTTCTTATTTTTTGGTAACATCTCCCCTATTCTCATTGTCCTGTGAAATGCAAGCACAAATGCTGTTTTGAAAACTAGAGCCTCGTCTTGATTGAAGCAAGTGCCCTGCAAGACTCCTATCATCCTTTCCAACTTGTCCTCAGTTATAGGTTCCCTTTTGTCCAATTGCTTATCCTTTCCTACGGCCCATGCCCTTACTAATTTCTTGACTTTAAATTTCCTTGACAAAACCGTCTCCCCGTACAACTGCGTGAAGTAGGATGTCCTGGCTAGCATTGTCCCTAACTGCCCTTTCTTTACAGCCGCTCTGCATCAACCACTCCAAAAAAACTACCTTCCACTATCACACCACTGCGCCCAGTACTTTCTATAAGCTACCCAAGTTCTCGGGGCCAGGGATTTTTCTAAAAGTTCACTGATCCCGTCTATTCGTTGCTAATCTGCCAAATAGATAGAGGCCATTGGGGGCCAATTCCCAGAACATATCCCATTTAAAACGAGACAAAGCGTCAGCTATAGTTTTCTTATATTCCGGTATGTGTTTGGCCCTAAAACATATATTATTCGTTAAGCATTTTAGCACAAAATATCGCAAGGTACTTTACTACTGGAAGTGATGATACCGAAAGGTTGTTAATAATATCTACCACGCCCCTGTTGTCTGACCAGCATATTATCCTTCTATTCGCTATCTCCTTGCCCCACAACTCCACCGCTACTACTATTGGGAATAGCTCCAAAAGTATCAGAGTCTTCACCCATTCCTTTTCCTGCCAGATTGCTGGCCAGCCCCCAGCGCACCACCTACCTTGCCAATAAGCGACATAGCCTAGGCTACCAGCTGCGTCAGTAAACAATTCTATTTCCTCCGCTCACACCACTTCTTCCCATATACTGACGCTGTTGAATTCTCTCAGAAATGTCTCCTATACTCTGAGGTCTTCCCTTATGTCATTAGTTATTCTGATCAGATGTTCTGGTTTCTTTTCTCCTTTAGTACCTAATTCCAGCCTCCTCTTAAAAATTATGCGTACTGGTATTACTTTGCTTGCAAAATTCAGTATTCCTAGCAATTTTTGCATTTCCCTCAATGTCACCTTCTTTCTTACGCTTACGCCCGCTATAGCCTGCCTAGCTTTTTAAATTTTGTCCACTGGTAATTTGCATTGTTCCTTTACTGAGTCTATGATTATCCCTAAAAAAGCCAGATGCACGCCTGGCCCTTCTGTTTTATCTTTTGCTACCGGCACCCCTAATTCCTCCAGCATTGCTATCAGACCGTCCTTCATTTGTCTGCATTGTAATGAGCCAGTCGGCCCTACCACCATGTAATCATCTAAGTAATGCACCACTGAGTCCCTTCCCATCCTCTCTACTAACAATCAGTGTAAAAAGGAACTAAATTTCTCGAATATTGCACATGAGATAGAACGCCCCATTGTCAAACATTTGTCAATATAAAAATACCCGTCCAATTTAAACCCTATTAGCTTGAAACTGTCCAGATTAAGCCTGATGAAACAGTCTCCGGTTGACTGAGAAATGCGTTGTTTGTTTTTATCTGTTTTAATAAAGTAAGTTGTTACACTTACTTCTTGCCTATACACCAATTTATTTCTCTGCTGTACACCTGGTACTTGGTGTTATCTCGCTGGGATATTGTACCCTGCACTGCTGGAGTTCGAGCCACACTGGAGGTCAGTCTGCTGGTTGACTGTTAGATTCCAGCCTGATCTACTTGCATCATAAGGGGTGCTCCACCCGTGTGAGTGCATTGTTAAATAATTGATATTGCACTGTGGCCTCCATCTTGTTGATTGCATCATTTACGGATTTACCCTTGGGGTAAGATAAATGCTGAATCATTCTGTATTTCCCTTTTTCCTTTTTAGGGACCACCCCTAGCAGGGAAACTTCCAAGTCTGCCAATGGCTTATTTTTAAATGGCCCTGCCATCCTCCCCATGGCTACCTCCTTCTCTAGTTTTCCTTTTAGGATCCCCGGAAACTCCCCAGCTGATTTTAGATTCCTAGCCTTACTTGCCCCCAACACTTTGTGTCTATCTGGCACGGAAAAACCCTTATTAAGCCCATTTATCAAAAATTCCCTGTCTCTTTTGTTAGGATAACCTTGCACTTCAGCTGTTATCCTATCTACTCTCAGCGGGGCTGTGGCCAGCTCTTAATGCTTTACCCCCTCCTGTGTTTCTTTGGTTCCGAAAGGACTGCCTCCCTGCCCCATTACCGTTATTCTTTCTGCACTCTACTCCTGCATGTCCCCTGCTACAATACCTACATATGTGTTTGTACTTGCATGACAGGCCCCTTTTGCACCTTTTTTCATTAAATGTCCAACACTCCCTTCCTTATGCTTTATTTGTTTTGCCCAAATTCCTTCCACCCGAGCCCTAATTGTCTGCTACCTTCATTATTCTTGTGTATAAGTCCAGTATTTTCACCCAAAAATCCTTCCTTCCCTTGTCCCCTAATTGTATATTGCCCCTTCTGAATTCTGCATCATAATTTTTCCACCAATAACCCCTATAAGTTGTAACTTTTATTCTTTGCAGCTTACAACAAACCGTATTTAAAAAATAACCTTTGTTTTCATCAATAGCACAGCATAGTGTTTCAGGGGTAGTGTTCCAGCTTACGTGTTTCGGCAATCGCTGTAATTATAGCATGTTGGAACTCTACCTGTGACCCACGTTTATACCTCTCACCAATATCCAATTGGTTAATTAAAATTTACACACCTCTTTGACTACCCTATCATTGACTAGCTAAGTGCTCAGTTGCAAATTCCTTACAGCCTACTTCATCTGTTGTATATATTCTAATAAATGTTTATTTCTTATTTACCTTAAACTTTATCACGTGTATATTTTTCCTCTAAGTACAGCAATTACGTTAATACATAACTTCATTTTATCATAAGTAATATTCTCTTCCATAAATGACATTTAACTTTACTATTTGTCAATTGTCTAGTGTGTATTTTTATGAATATATACAATTACCATATTGCATTGCTGCTATTATATTAAATTGCTGCATTGTAATGTCATTGTCCTCAAAATAGCTTCATTCATTCTATGGTATTAACACAGAAATCATACACAATTTGAACACATGCCGTAAAGATTAGTTTGCTTCCTCTTTTTGTTTTACCAATTTGACCCCCTTTTTAAGGATCTTAAAATCTTATCTATGAATATATACAATTGCAATATTGCACTGATGCTGTTATATTTAACTCACATACATTGCAATATATGTAATAATTGGTTGATTCATTCTTTACCATTAGATCAGATGTTTTCCATAATTCTCACATATACACTAAAGGTTAAAGTTTGATTTATCTCTTTGTTTTACCAGCTTTTGCCCATCTTAAAGGGGAACTCCATCCTCTCTATTAGATTATACTTAATGTCACATATTATTTTGGGGGGGATACTTGGGTCCATTCAATCTTGTATCTAACATGCTTCCCTAGATGTCATGTTTTTATTTTATTCAAAAGAATTTGCGTGCACATAATCTATGATATAAAGCTAGGGTCTTGTGAATGATCTGTATATATATTTTTTGTATGGTACATTCTTTTTAGAGTGCTGTCCCATCAATCCAGTTTTTTGTCTAAGTGTGTATAATCTTCAAAGATAATGCGGGGTTCATGAACAAAACAGAAAAAGGAGGATGTCTAAGGAGTACTAATGCCCAACAACAGATCATCTCCGGTCTTATATACTCAATTCTGTGTATGTGCAACACATCTAATCTTTAAAAATCGGACCATACGTTTACTGCCAAAAATGTATTACATCATACTCAGAATTTAGTCCAAGTGGCCATCTGGTTTTCATCTTGTCAATCCAGTAAACCTCTTTTAGAGCTAAATTCAAATCCCTGTCCTGTCCTCTTTTGTCCCTATACACTTTTTCTATTATTGTCTGTTTTAGGGATGTTGCACTTCTGCAATGTTGATGCTTAAAATGTTGTACTAATGGCGTTGTTAAAATCCCATTTTTTATATTATTAACATGTTCTCTGATCCTCTCCCGGACCTCTCTTGTCGTGAGCCCTATATATTGTAGATCACATGAAGTACATGTTAGAAGGTATATCACATAAGTGTCTCTACAATTAAGACACAATTTGTGAAAAAACCTCTCTCCTGTTACTAAACTTTTGAAGGAATCTCCTTCCTGAAGAAACTCAAAGGCTTTGCATGTAGAGTTACTACAATGGTAAGTTCCCTTGAATGTTAACCATGAACTCTGGGTACTCATGCTCTTTCTTAACTTTGTAGGGGCTATCAGATTGCCTATAGACATACCTTTTTTAAAAGAAAATCTACATCCTATTTTTGATATGTTTATGAGTTTCTCATCTGCTTGTAATAATGGCAAATGCCTTTGTATGATAGAGCATATATGATGGTTTTGATTGCTGTATTTAGTAACAAATGTTACTCTATCGTCTGTCCTTTCTTGTTTCTTCTTATCCTTTAATAGGTCTTCTCTTTTGATATTGGCCACTGAGTTTTTAGCTTTCTCAATTACCCTTCTTGTGTACCCTCTGTCTTTTAATTTCTTGGTCAGTAACATTGTGTGTTTATCATATGATGCTTTAGTATTGCAGTTCCTTTTTAATCTTATGTACTGTCCTTTTGCTACAGAGCCAAACACCCGTTTTGGGTGATTACTATGGGCATGCAAAAGTGTGTTTCCTGAGATTGGTTTAATAAAAACCTCTGTTTGTATGTGCCCCTCTTCATTTCCAATCAATTCCACATCTAGATAATGTATGTGTTTCTATTCAAACTCACTAATGAATTTAATACCCACTTCATTTGTATTAAGAAGTGCTACAAAATTAATTGCACTACTTTCATCTCCTTTCCAGATATATATGAGGTCATCTATAAACCTTAATAATATATAATGTTCTCCTTGAGGGGGCTTTCACATCCATAGATGTGGGACAGCTCCCACCAACCCATAAAGAGGTTGGCATAGGAGGGGGCAAATTTCGCCCCCATAGCTGTCCCACATCTCTGGAGGTAAAAAAAAAAAACTCAAAGGAAAATAAATTGTGTGACAATAGGTATTCAGTTACACGCAGAATACATTTACAAAAATTCTCATTGTACCCCTCAGTTCTTGTCATGAAATATTCAATTGCTCTTAACCCCATGATATGAGGAATGGATGAGTATGAGAATTGTACATCTATGGTTAACCACCCAAAGCCTTGTTCCCATTTTAGTCTCTCCAATTCTTTGAGTAATTGTTTTGTATCACGCAAATAGCTGTTTAATCCTTTCACTATAGGTTGTAAAATTTCATCTAGCCATTGTGATAGATGTTCATTAAGTGGACCAATACCACTGATTATTGGCCTCCCTGTCATGTTTTCAATTCCTTTGTGGACTTTTTGTAATATATTAAATACAGGCATGACAGGATTTCCAACAATCAGGAATTCTTTGGTGTTTAGATCAAAATAACCTTCATCAAAACCATCATCAATCAAATGTAACATTTCTCTCTTAAATTTATTGGTGGGATCAAACTCTAATCTGGTATATTGTCTGCTATCTGCAAGTTATCTGTCTGCCTCTTGGACAAATTGTGTTTTGTCCATGACAACAATAGATCCCCCCTTATCGGCATTTCTTATCACAATATGGGGGTTTTCACCAAGTTTCTTTATTGCTAGCTTTGATTCTTTACTTAAGTTCATACTTTTTTTTATCATTTCTGCACGTATAGGCTAGTGTGTTAAGATCTCGCTTGATTCTCCTTTGGAAAATCTCTAATGTATTTACCCTACTTTGGATTGGATAGAACTTTGAAGGATTACGAAATCTGAGAAGAATTTTTTGGTGATTTTCTTGTTCATAGGGAACAGCCCCTTCTACTTGTAAATCCTCAAGGGCAACTAGATCACAGGTCTCACTAAAGGTAAGATCTGTTGTATCATTCCTTATGTCATTAAACATTTCCATAGTTGCTCCTGTCATAGCATCCTGATCATCTGAAAAATGTTTCCTTACGGTGATATTCCTTATTAGTTTATTGACGTATATCAACGTCTGAAATGAATCAAAGTTCTCAGCTGGAACAAAGTTTAAACCTAATTCTAACACCCTTCTTTCATCATTAGTCAGATGATAGGTAGACAAATTAATCACTGAACTCAATTGTATTTGGTGTCCCCCCGACCT
Organism: Bombina bombina; assembly: GCF_027579735.1. Classification (NCBI taxonomy): domain Eukaryota; kingdom Metazoa; phylum Chordata; class Amphibia; order Anura; family Bombinatoridae; genus Bombina; species Bombina bombina. The sequence continues at coordinate 690,219,812 of NC_069504.1, read as the reverse complement.
CTCCTGGTCTGATATCTGTTTTGTTTGACAAATCCTCTGCCTCTTCCCCCCCTTCTGGTCTTTCTGGGGGCTTGGGAAAAACCTGCGCTCCTTCATTATGTTCTCTTAATATACCCTGCGGTGTAGACCTAGTGGTCGGCCTTGTATAATATCTAGATGTGTCAATTGTGTCTATTTTATTATCATGAGTGGACAGCGTGACATTTTCCTTGGGTCTAACTGTTCTGCTCTGATTAACATTAGTCTGTATACTAGAGGCCTTTTCTTCCTCACTTGAGGTAGCACCTTCTCCTGATATTTCATCCGGGGATTCTGCTTCACTTTCACTAAAAGTGACTTTTTTAGGGTATGACATACTATCTCTCTGATATCCCCTTCTGTTATTATTTTGGTGTCCTCTTCTACCTCTGCCTGTGCCTCTTCTATAGTTGAATCTCTGTTTCTTTTGCCATATATAAAACTTGTTTGAATCATAGTCAGATCTATCTCTCAGATATTTACCATGTTTTATATCTTTAAGTAATTGCTTAGCTTCAGCTATAGTGCTCTTAAGAATCATCAAATTTCTCAAACTGAGCTTCCTGACTACGAATACTTAATACTTCCTGAATGGCATCTATCTGTTTTGAAACCTCTTTCAACATTTTGTTCTTATAATCAATTAATAATAACATTAACTTGAGCGAACAATCAGTTAGAGTCCTGTTCCATATTTTGATAAACTCTGCATCATCAGTATTGAATGTTGGAAATGTACTTAGTCTGAGACCCCTAGGAACCATGCCCAGTTTGTAATATTTATCAAGTGTCCATACGTCCCATTTTAATTTATTCTCTTTGGTTAGAGAAAATTACAGCTGTTCAAATAACCTTGATAATGAGAATTTAGAAAAGTCTGTAGTGAATACATATTCAAATTCTTCCAAGTTACCAACTCTTTGTTCTTTAGGTTGTAAGGAGTAAAATCCAATGTCCCCCTCAGTTGTTAAGCTGCTAGTTTCCATATTGTAATTATAATATGTCAGACAACCAGCTGATTTAATGTGCTTTGGAGACTTTTAGCGTGGGGTTACGCCTAAATACACAATATTCACAAATTAGAGAAAAGTCTCAGCACCATATAGATCAACTTTGAAAAAACAACTGCTTATATGTATATATGTCACTTGGAAAAGGAAACCTTTGTTCCTTCTTACTTTGCAGCTATTTTCAAACACGGTTTGTTGTAAGCTGCAAAGAATAAAAGTTACGTTTTACTTTTTCACATCACTGGTCTGGTGCTCCTGTCGTTTGTTATATCTGGTATTTACTACTTGGGGAGAAGTGAGCACAGACATTGGATGTGGAGTCAGACCCTGGAAAAGGAATTTGTTTCATCCACAACCAAGCACATTGAAAGAGAGAGAGGGAGACAGAACGCAAGGATCGAATTGTGACGTCATCAGCTGTTGCCCATGGTTGAGAGAGGGAGTGGAGAGAAGTCGAAAGAGGCAGGGAATCTGTGACACTGAGTGTGGAATCAAGCGGACTGCCATCTAGATGGCTCCTGAGGACCAACCAAGTGGGAGAGAGGTACTATTCCCTTACACGGTGCAGCTGACTGGTAAGACCGGGGACTCTATTTGAACTGAGTATGATAATCTGTCTCAATGTAGTGTATATACAAGCTCTCTCGAAGCTTTGGTTTATACAATGTGTTCATGAGATTACAGGATTAATTTGGCAGTTGAAAATAGCTGCAAAGTAAGAAGGAACAAAGGTCTCCTTTTCCAAGTGATATGTATATATACATATAAGCAGTTGTTTTTTCAAAGTTGATCTATATGGTGCTGAGACTTTGCTCTAATTTGTGAATACCCTATAAGTTGTGTAGCACTCTGCAATTAGGTGAATATACCTCAGCACCCCTTTTACCTTGCTTGGGTTCGCTGAAATAAAGCATTCCGCATAAATTAACATACCTTTCACCCATTCTGCAAATGTCTGCTTGGTCTTTTTACGCTTATCTTCCTCCCCACTGAATTTAACTGCCATCGCCTCCCTGGTTATCTCAAACACGTCTACGAATTTCCCTTTTTGCGCCCTCATAACCACCTTAGCTTTTAGGTGCATAGTTAGTGGTAATAATAATGTCCCTGTAACCTCATCATCAGTGTTAAACTCCTCTCTCCCACTCGTGTCCTCCCCTTCTGCTGTTGTATTTTCTTCCCCTTTGCCTTGGTTAGCGTATAACTTTCTCAGAATTTTTAATATACTTTTGGTACTATTGCCCCTGCCTTTCTCATCCTCAGAGTCTATCTCAGACAAACTATCTGACATATGATAATTTCTACAAATTATTATCTTAGCCTGCTTCATCTTCTGGGTCCCTCCATCCTTTTTGTTTGCGTCCTCCGTTTGGGCTCCAGCTGCTGATTCCCTTCTGCCCTCCTGCAGTCCTGTAGCCACCACTGCAACTATCTCCCCTTTTTCCATGTTCCCCTCAGGCACTCTCTCCTCTCCCGCCTGTGTGCTGCTTGCCTATAATGGAATGGCATTTTCATTAGTAGTCCTTACCCTAGACAAATCTTTCGGGGACTTTCCACCTATACTGGGCACCCTTGCCACCAAAGCACTACCCACACTTCCTGAAACACCTCCCTCTTCCATCAAAGCCCCATCCCAGCACCTCCTCCTCTATCATTCTATAGGAGTTGCCATCGATGTCCCGAATTTTCTTAGGCCTGCTCCCCTCTATCTGCTTACCTCTCTTATTGGGCCTATCTACTTCTCCCTGCCCCCTATCATAAATTGGGATATAATGAGGTAGAAAATAGTCCTCCCCTCCTACTCCACTCCCACCCCCTGTCTCTAGGGCCCTCCACCCCATTGGCCTGCTACCCTCCCAGTCATAGCCAGAAAAAGAGACTGGCCCACCAGGACCACAGTGGCTGCTGACCTGAAAATACCTATTCCCATACTCTCCTAGCGTTCCTCGCCTGCCCTTATTGCAGCAATCTTCCAGCACATGCCTACCCCCATACTCCCCTAGCGCCCTACGACTCACCCCATCCCGCTCTATATCCCTCTTGTTTGCATGCTCAGACCTACCGCCATCCTGCACAGTCCTCCACCGATTCTGCCATACCCCGCAGCTCAAAATTGCGCGCCTTATCAACAATGGGCCACGGTCTACTACCGCCACACCACGGACCACCATCCCAGTCGGATGTCTCAAAACCCCCAGACTCCTCGCGCCGGCTGCCACCGGCTCCACCCATCGAATCACTGTGGCCTGTAGGACTTACGGAACAATGCGAGGAGTGTGCGGCATCTAATCGCCTACGAGACGTGATGATGTCATTGTAGCATGATGTGGGTGAAGACTCCTCGAAGCCCCGCCCCCCGCCATGCTTTCAAGCGGCCTAGTGCCACGGATCCGAAGGGCCTCCCTTTCTGTCTGGGCTGGGGGGATGTCGTCGCCGGGCGAGCTGGGTCCAAACAGTAGGCACTCTGGACCCCCCATACTGCTACCCGGGGATCTAAACAGGCCTACGCTAGACACATCAGGGGCTGGGGGCAGACACAGTACTTACCCTCCTGGAATCAGCTCTGGGCGATACCGCCCCATCTACTGCACTCACCGGTACCTGGGCAGTGACATAAGCTTTGCCTGGAGATCCTCTCACCATTTCCTCCAACGACCTGCCTGCTGCTGCTGCAGCTTCCTTCGCTACTTTACCCTCCCCCAGTCTCTTCAATTTCCTCTGGGCTTGGATGGCCCTTGTTCTCCATACAGACTCGCCATCATCTAAGAACCTCTTTGGAATCTTCCTGTTTCTGGATGCCATCCTGAAGTCCGAAACTTGGTAGCTGCTCCCTAAAACACAAAGAAAAAGGTTAGATTGTTCACTTCCTGTCTGCCCCCATCTTATAAACCTATCTCATGCCAGACACTCCCCTTAGTTCACCTCCAATAGGTAACTGCCGTCTTATCTCTTAGCCAGTTGGCTTGGAACAAAGGAATCTCATATTCCTGCCCTGGCTGCAACAGTACACCCCTTACAGTTAACAGTTAACCCCTTACAGCCCCGAAGTCCATCCCTTACGCCTTTCTGCTCGCATGCGCTCCCTTCAATTATTAGACAATAAGGAGAGTAAATCTCATTCCACCACTCTGAGAATGCATTCACACCTTCTGTCCACCAGGGTCCTCCCTGCAACCAGTACACTTATTTGCTTATGGTTCTTTTCCTATCAACACTCTGACTTAGCTTGTGGAAACAGCATAGTGAAGGCTGGAGTTGGGTAAATAACTTTTCTAACTGTAGCAGTGACAGTCTACTGAAAAGTATTGCGAACCATTTTCACACCGTCTTAACTTCAAATTGATTTAAATAGCAGTAGCTGGCAAACAAACTTCTTTCTTATTTGTCCTGTGCCTTATTTAAAGAACCATAGCTATACTGTTGTTCCATTGCTATAATTGTTTAAATATAATGACCCGAGAACTAGTGGTTTTTGAGAGGAGAGTTGATAATTTACCAATTGTTAAAGTACCCTGAAGAAGTTTTGTTTTTGTTTTGCTGGTTATTTACAATTTGTAAATTTGACAGTTCTCATCTTATTGAGTGTAAAATTTGCCATAAAGGTTGATTGCCACCAACCCTATTTTAAGTTTTAGCAACCTCAGAGTGTTTACCATAGTTTATCACTCTTGCTAAGTGAATGTATAGCAATAAGAACCAGCACCCCTAACAGAAATTGGAAAGTTCTCTGACTGGTGTGTACTTTAGTCTTAAGCTTGCTAACAGATACTTTAATATTTACAATGTATCTATTCAATGTTGAGCCCAGATTTTATCCATTTGATAGACTTACTTATTAACTCATATGCTCTAAACATATATAACCATGGTATGATCACTTACCTACCTAGGATGCTGAGTTTCAACTTTCATCCTGAATATTATGCAGATGGTGGTCCACTGCTAAGCTAGTTTTTTTTATTTATTATTATTACTTTATTCTTTATTTAACTTAAAAAGGAAGCACAGGCAAGGATCACATTTACTTTTTCTCTATCACAAAAGGGATTTATTTTCTCAGAGGGCCTCTAGTGGTCATTTGTAGTATATCTTATCAGTCAGCAAAACATTGGTTACATTTATAGTTAGTGATACTAATTAATAACAGTTTGCTCTTAAAATCTCGTACTATCCTTGTTATTTCTTGGGGGTTTTTTTAATAAGAAAAGAATTAAAAAGAAAAAAAAAAAAGAAACACACTCTTGTTTATCAAATTTTAACCTGTTTATTTTGCTTTTATATTAATCTGTATCTTCTCAATAAAAAGTATTGGAAGAGAAGTGGGAAAAAAAGAATGTTTTTTAATAAGAATCTCTGTTAAATCCATTATCCTTATTTTGTTGTACACGGAGCAATTCTCTGGTTTAGTCTATTTTTGATGGTCATGTTTTTTAGTTTGTTTGTTGTAATAGTAATAAAAATGAGGAGCTTGGATGATTATATAAATGGGAGTTATATCCTCAGGGTATATTGAGAATTACGTGCTCTCCCCTCAGCTGTTTTATTGGGAATTCCGACCTCCTATTCACTCACAATTAAGAGCGGAGCATATCTTTACTGTTTTATAGCTCTTTTATAGCTTTACTGTTTTATTGGAAATACTGTCATTGTCTGTCATATATTTATGCATACTTGAATACTGGTTGTAAGCTTCCTCATGCAAAAAGGCTGTCTTTTTATATGCAAAATAGTGCAGGTGAGAAGTTAGGCGCCAGTATGTTTTTTTGTTTGTTTGTTTTTCATATCCAAGTGTAAACCAACTACTACACTTTAAGTGGAGGGTAGGCACTTCTATGCTATATAGCAGCCTCCAATAATGGGTGCCCACCACACTCATGGCCAGTAGTTCTCTTGCATGGGTCCCTAATCTCCACCTCCAGACTGTTGTTGTGCCTCACTATGAAAGAACCTGAGCAAGAAGAGAGCAAAAAACTCCCATGGCTTGTACTACACTGCTGCTTAATTGAGTTCAGTCCACCCACACAGTGTGTGTTTTACTGTTTGTGTACTTTGTTTTGTATTGTGGTTAGCTTTTCTTCAACCCCTTTATGCCGTTAGGATGTTCCATGCCGTCCTAGCAGTGCTGGGCTTTAACACTGTTAGGACGTCATGGAACGTCCTACCATTTAACGAGTCCTGCAGCTTCCCCCTTTGACAAAGGCAAGGATAAGCTTGGGGGGCATGCCTAGCAGCTTAGGCAGTCGCCCAAGTTCTGATCCTGGCCTTGAAATGATGCCATCATACCGACAATCACGTGATTTTATTTTTACTAATAGTGTTTACATTGTGAACACTACTATTCCGCCACAAAATGGTTAAATATTTGTTAACTTTGTTGTTCTTGTATTGTATTGTTTACATTGTTTTTCTTGCATTGTGGTTAGCTTTTGGGTTTATGTAAGTTTACTTTGTTGTTCTTGTATTGTGGTTAGCTTTTGCTTAAAAGGATATGAAACCCAATTTTTCTTTTATGATTCAGATAGAACATGCAATTTTAAGCAAATTTCTAATTTACTCCTATTATCAATTTTTCTTCTTTCTCTTGGTATCTTTATTTGAAAAAGCAGGAATGCATGCTTAGAAGACAGCCCATTGTTGGTTTAGAACCTGGCTAGCACTTGCTGATTGGTGGCTAAAGGTAGCCAACAATCAGCAAGCGCTAGACACCAAAAAATGGGTCAGTTTCTAAGCTTACATTCCTGCTTTTTTCAAATAAAGTTACCAAGAGAATGAAGATAAAATGATAATAGGAGCAAATTAGAAAGTTGATTAAAATTACATGCTCTATCTGAATCATGAAAGAAAAAAAAGGTGTTTTTTTATATCCCTTTAAATATTTGTTTTTGTATTGTACTGTTTACTTTGTTTTTCTTGTATTGTGGTTAGCTTTTGGTTTAATGTGTGTTTACTTTGTTTTGTATTGTTTACTTTATCGTTCTTGTATTGTATTGTTTACTTTATCATACTTGTATTGTATTGTTTACTTTGTTGTTTTTATTCTGGTTAGCTATTGGCTTAATTTTTGTTTACTTTGTTGTGGTTTATTGCTGTGGGTTTCTTTGTGTAATTTGATGGTTTTGTTTAATATTGTGGATTATATTAATAGTGTAGTGGGGTTGGGTTGCAGTGGGGTTTCTTGCACTATAGGGGTTAATAGTATAGTAGGGTTAGGTTACAGTAGGGTTTTGGCACTTTAGGGATTAATAGTGTAGTGGGGTTAGGTTGCGGTGGGGGGTATTGCACTTTAAGGGTTTATAGTGTAGTGGGGTTAGGTTGCATTGTTTATGTTGCTTTCGGGGTTAATAGTGTAGTGGGCTTAGATTTTGGGTGGGGGTTCTGCTGCTTTATGGGTTAATAGTGTAGTGGGGTTAGCTTGCAGTGGGGGTTATGGAGCTTTATATGTATATACAATGATTTATTTATATGTATTTTATTTTATAATGCAATAATATGTATTTTACGTATTGCCATGATTAGCAAAAATGTTTTATTTATTATTCGTGCGTGTATTTTTTAAGGAAGAGATTTTTTTATTAAGATTTATTAAGATATTATATATATATTATGTTTTACATAACTGCATTTCTTTAACTTTGCACTTTTAAAAATAAAAAAATCTTTTTCAAATCACGAAAATACATATGACCGCATAATACAATGGAATGTATATAAATAAATCATTGTATATCTCCTATAGGATTAATAGGAAGTGTTTGATGTTTTTTGCCTTTATTAGCAAGGTTAAATGAAAGTGGTAAGCCCTGTTTTCTCCAGGGCCATATTTGCTTCCCCCCAAAAAAAATGTTGGGTGGAGTTTGATCACTGAAAACCAATGGCAGTAAACAGAGGGTTAATTTGTTCTAAAATAGTTCATACTATGCTGATATGTTAAAGGGACATGAAACCCATTTTTTTTTTTATTTTGTTATTCAGAAAGAGCATTCAATTTTAACAGCTTTCCAATTTATTTGTATTATTTATTTTATTTTGTTCTCTTTGTATCTTTTGTTTAATAGTATACCTAGGTAGGCTTAGAAGCTGCTGATTGGTTGCTACCAGTATTCCCTCTAAGGCCAGATATTGTAAGCAGCCCAACTGTGAAACAGGTAATTAGTGAGCTACACTCTGCAGTTAGCAAACACTACACAATGCAAGGTATAGTTATCTTATTAACTGTTTTACTGCTGGGCCGCTCACAAAACCTGTCCTTAGAGGGAAAACTGGTTGCTGCACATATATGTCTCTTGTCATTGGCTTTAAGCTAGCTCCCAGTGATGCATTTCTGCACCTTCAACAAAGGATACAAAAATAGATAATAGAAGTAAATTGGAAAGTTGCTTAAAATTGTTTGACCTATCTGAATCATGAATGAAAAATGTTGGGTTTCATGTCCCTTTAAATTGAAAGACTGCAAAAAATGTAATAACAAGATGTTTACTGTCCCAGTATTACAAATACCTGCATATGTATGTCTGTGGCCCTTGCTTTATTGGTAGACACAAACGTGTCTCAAAGCATAAAAACATACATTTCACAATACAGAAACATCACCTTAAAACAAAAAACCTGAGATAATATTTGCCCCTTTAAACATCTCTATTTTTGGTAGTACTATCATAACAAAGCACAGGTGCAAGTTTGAGTTAAGTATTCTGAAAATGTGAGTAAATTGAAAAAATATTTATAATTTAAGGTTTTCATAGTGAGGAACACAACCAAGCAACCAAGCAATTGGGAATAATATAACAAATCCGTTAAAGGGACATGAAACTCAAAAATGTTCTTTCATGATTCAGATAGAACCTACAATTTTAAACAATTTTCCAAATTACTTTTGTTATCAAATTTGCTTCATTCTCTTGGAATCCTTTGTTGAAGGAAAAGCAATGCACTGCTGGAAGGTATCTGAAAACATCTGGTGAACCAATAACAAGAGAAAAAATTTGTGTAGCCACCAATCAGCTGCAGCACTGCTGTTTCTGAGAATATGTTCATATGTTTTTCAACAAAGGATATCAACAGAATAAAGCTAACTTGATAACACAAATACATTATAAAGTTGTTTAATTGCATGGTCTATCTGAATCATTTTAATTTTACTTTGACTTTACTCTCCCTTCAAAACACAAACTGATTGCCATTGCTGTAGTTAAAGGGACAGTCTAGTCCAAATTAAATTTTTATGATTCAGATAGAGAATTTAATTTTAAAGGGACACTGAACCCATTTTTTTTCTTTTGTAATTCAGATAGAGCATGCAATTTTAAGGAACTTTCTAATTTACTCCTATTATAAATTTTTCTTTGTTCTCTTGCTATCTTTATTCGAAAAAGAAGGAATCTAAGCTATTTTTTGGTTCAGACACTGGACAGAACTTGTTTATTGGTCGGTTAAATTAATCCACCAATCAGCAAGAACAACCCAGGTTGTTCACCAAAAATGGGACGGCATCTAAACTTACATTCTTGCTTTTCAAATAAAGATACCAAGAGAATGAATACAATTTGATAATAGGAGTAAATAAGAAAGTTGCTTAAAATTGCAAGCTCTATCTGAATCACGAAAGAAAAAATTTGGGTTCAGTGTCCCTTTAAACAATTTTCAAATTTACTTTTATCACCAATTTTGTTTTGTTCTCTTGGTATTCTTAGTTGAAAGCTAAACCTAGGAGGTTCATATGCTAATTTCTAAGCCCTTGAAGGCCGTCTCTTCTCTCAGGGCATTTTGCCAGTTTTTCACCACTAGAGGGTGTTAATTCATGTGTGTCATATAAATAACACTGTGCTCATGCATGTGGAGTTCAGGTGAACCAGCTCTGATTGGCTAAAATGGATGTCTGTCAAAAGAACTGAAATAAGGGGGCAGTTTGCAGAGGATTAGATACAAGGTAATCACAGAGGTTAAAAGTATATTATTATAACTGTGTTGGTTGTGCATAACTAGGGAATGGGTAATAAAGGGATTATCTATCTTTTTAAACAATACAAATTCTGGTGTAGACTGTCCCTTTAACTACCTGCTTTACACAAGTATGGTAATTTAATGTGTACAATAAATATTTAGAAACTGACTTTAAAGGGACATTAAACACTAAATAAATGCTAGATAGAAAATGCATTCAAAGAAAATGTTAGTCTGAGAATAACATGTAGATTATTTTTTAAAGTTCCATTAGCTGTTTAAATATTGACAAAATAAGTGTAAAGTTTTAGTGTCTATAAAGCAATGGGAGCAGCCATGTTGCTGTGGCAAATTAGGTACAGTTATAAATAAGTCACTAGAGTGTGCAGACAATGGCTGTGTAGAATATAACAGTGTTCTGCACTTCCATTTCTAACAGAAACTGAAAAGCTCACAATTTCAGAGCCGAATTACAAGAAAGTTGACAAAATAAATAATGAAAGTATATTGCGAAGTTTATATATATATATATATATATATATATATATATATATATATATATATATATACACACACAAAAGCAGGGAACCAGCACTCTATTCACATCCAGCTGCCGGGGTGCGCTTACAAGCATTCAAATATCCGCACATCAAAGAAGGCACTCTCCGTTTAAATAAGCCGTTTATTAGTAAACGTTTTCGGGGTCTCCCCCGTCCTCAGACCACTTACAGGCATCAGTAGAATATCACCTTAAATACCTACTTACCCCCACCGTGAGACACCGCCATCAGACTCCCAGCTTCCGTGTAGCGCAACTGCGCATGCGCGCCCGGAACTAGGGAGAGCCAACGGGGACAAACTACAAAATAAAAGTGCAAAGTAAAAATCATAACAAAAACATATATTACTGCAGCAATCCTCCTATAACAAAGTAACTAAAATAAGTGCTGTGTTACATATTAGTATTTCTGCCTTTACCTAAGCACACTGTCACTTATATAGTATGATCTATATAAGTGACAGTGTGCTTAGGTAAAGGCAGAAATACTAATATGTAACACAGCACTTATTTTAGTTACTTTGTTATAGGAGGATTGCTGCACTAATATATGTTTTCGTTATGATTTTTACTTTGCACTTTTATTTTGTAGTTTGTCACCGTTGGCTCTCCCTAGTTCCGGGCGCGCATTCGCAGTTGCGCTACACGGAAGCTGGGAGTCTGATGGCGGTGTCTCACGGTGGGGGTAAGTAGGTATTTAAGGTGATATTCTACTGATGCCTGTAAGTGGTCTGAGGACGGGGGAGACCCCGAAAACGTTTACTAATAAACGGCTTATTTTAACGGAGAGTGCCTTCTTTGATGTGCGGATATATATATATAAATATATATATATATATATATATATATATATATATACTGTATATATATATATATATATATATATATATATATATATTTATATATATATATATATATATATATATATATATATATATATATACAAATTATCATTTTATATTACCATCTCAAAGTGTTTAATGCCCCTTAAGGGTCAAATCGCCATGACTTCATTCCCACCTTACCCAATAAAGACACAGACACATATTTGGAGGTATAAGACCGTGAAGCAAGGTCGCGTTTATTAAAACCAAACCAGGCAAACTCTAAACTTATTAACTTGAGAAGCTTAAGGCTTATCTATGGGTGGCGGCATCTGAGGCTAAACTATATTCTAAGCCTATCCATAATTTAGTATATATATATATATATACAACCAGCGTAGTGAGGTCACCGGCCCGGATTGGTTGTTGCAATGCTCCTGCCGAGCATTGCCCTTCAGAGGCTGGCATCATCCACAAGGGGTTTCTAGGTCAGCAGGCCCGCGGGGAGAGGCGTTACAAGCTGCGACTTGCAACATCATGCCCCTCCCATTAGCTCGACCACACCCTCGTGGAAACCATAAAAATTATTTGGCCGGGACCCCGCCACGCCGGCCGATAATTTCTACTCTTATGCTAGCAAATTGCTCCATACCCTTTAGGGTCATCATTTAGACGCAAGACGCACAACAAACGCCCATGATGTGAAGCCAAAAATTAACACTTTGGACTTAAGATCAGCTAGCCTGAGTAGGCATGCCCCTGCCAAAGTCCTAACAAAACCACCCTAATGGCAGCTGTTCCCTCAGTGCCGCCCCCCTTTCCTGCAACAAAATATCAAACATGTTAACCACAAGGGAGGGATGGGCGGGGAAAAAACCTTTCTCCAGCAGTTGCAGACAAGAAAGAGGAAGTGTTCCAGCATCCATGCACTTTTATAACAGGTAAGAGTCCCCACCCTACATATTGCAACAATTGTTGCAAACTCACACACTGCACAGCTTTACATTTCAGTCAGGCAGCATAACCCTTAAGACGTTACATGCACAAATATGCCTTTCACTACCATAAGGGTCAAATCACCATGACTTCATTCCCACCTTACCCAATAAAGACACAGACACATATTTGGAGGTATAAGACCGTGAAGCAAGGTCGCGTTTATTAAAACCAAACCAGGCAAACTCTAAACTTATTAACTTGAGAAGCTTAAGGCTTATCTATGGGTGGCGGCATCTGAGGCTAAACTATATTCTAAGCCTATCCATAATTTAGTATATATATATATATACAACCAGCGTAGTGAGGTCACCGGCCCGGATTGGTTGTTGCAATGCTCCTGCCGAGCATTGCCCTTCAGAGGCTGGCATCATCCACAAGGGGTTTCTAGGTCAGCAGGCCCGCGGGGAGAGGCGTTACAAGCTGCGACTTGCAACATCATGCCCCTCCCATTAGCTCGACCACACCCTCGCGGAAACCATAAAAATTATTTGGCCGGGACCCCGCCACAAGAGATACCACACCTGCCTCCCATAATGGAGCTCTTGCCGCCACACCTAGGGATAGCTAACTGACATGCCGCCTCAACGCGCCAGCTAGGTTAGCCAAAAATAGCTCTAACCCCTCTTCTGTTAAATGAACCCCGTCCGGCCTGTACAGCCGCTTGCAGTCCCCCAAAATGTTATCATGCCTGATTACAAAACCACCTTCCTCCACGATCAACCTCCCCACATCTCTGTTCAACTTCTTCCGAATACGGTAGGCTGAACGGTGTACTCTCACATGCCGCCACTGCAAGTGCGCAATCACATTTGACCAAGCCACTCGTACCCCCGGGAAACGCGCTTTCAGCCAACGTACATCTGATTGAATGATGTTCACCAACTCCAGCACAGGCAAACTCCCCACATCATTTCCACCCAGATGCAGCACTATCAATGAAGGCCGTCCCCAACGAAGGAAGGCCTCCTCCAGGCGACCTGGCAAATCACTCCACAACATTCCCCTTTTTCCCAGCCATCTAATTGAAACCGCATCTGGACGAAATCCCAGCTGCTGGCCGCCCGGGCGCTTCAAAGCGCGAATGGCCACCCAGTGAACGTACGAGTGGCCGACTATCCACGCCCTACACGGAGGGGCTCTTACACCTAAAATCAACAAAAATTTCCATTACTAAGTCCCCGTCCATTTTTAATACCCACCCCTCCCCTTTTTCAACTATCTACACTTTACTCTGAAGGGGTCTAATGTATGTCCTATATCGTTTGGAACTCCACCTTCCCAATTTCTTAATTTCACGCTCCGACGCCCCAGCCGCAGCTGCACTGGTGGCCGCTCCAATGCGAAAGGAGTGGGGAGCGATGAGCCCAGGGTCCAAGCCGACCCTCTTAGCTGCTTCCTCCAACACCCTCCGAAACTGGAATCTGGACAGGTTAGACCCATCCGCATGAATGAAAAACTGCCTTGAACTCCCTGGCCTTTTCACCGAAAAATCAGAAGCGAGCCGGACGGGGCAACACCCCACAGAGTCCTGCTGCTGTATGGATAACCATACGCCTTTCCTGTCTTGATCCGTCTTAGATCTAGGGATAAATAACAATAGCGCTTGCAAGTCAAACCTGACATGCTGCGCTTGGATACCACAACCTACCGCTGACCTGGTTGGACTAACTATCTCACCTACTCTCAGGGCCCCAAAGAAAGCAACCGCAAACGCCGCCCTAAACAGAGCAACCTCATACTCGTCTGCGCACACTTCTGGCAGTGCTGCCAATAAGGCCCCCAGCCGCTGAATTGTAATGGGCTCTCGCCGATCTGCCGACTTAGCCTCTATCCTACCCCAACCTTTCAATACCTGCCTAACCAGAAACGCATTCGTCCCATCCTGGATCCCCTTCCATTTAGCAAAAAAGGATAAGGCAGCTAGCCTTCCTTGCATGGATCCTTTTCTACAGCCACTTTCCTTCAAACACACCATCCACTCAAGCAACAAAGCTGGCGATCCGGATTCCACCGTAACGCCCTTACCCTTGAGGAAAGCTTCCCATTCGGCCCAGTACTTGCCGTAGGCCTTCCAAGTAGCAGGTGCCAGCGACGCCTGAACCATTGAAGTCAACACGTCCCCCCTTCCGCCACCTGCCAAAGAAAGGAAGGACAAGGAGTACCAACCTCTGCTGCCCTTGGTGCCAGCTTTCTGAATGCCTCCCATTGGCCTCGCGACAACGCGTCTGCCAATACATTATCGACCCCAGGCACATGCCGCGCCGTAAAGTCAATGTTGTGCTGCAAGCACCGCAGCACCACCCAACGAAGGTAACGCACCACAATAGGGGAAGAGGCTGAAAGATTGTTGATAGCAAACACGACGCTCAGATTATCGCACCAGAATATTACATTCTGGTTTGCTAATTGTCGCCCCCATAACTCAATGGCTACGAGAAATAGGGAACAATTCCAGGAGGGTAAGGTTTCTGGTCCATCCCCTCTCCATCCAGGCCACAGGCCACTCCCCGGCACTCCAGGCGCCGTTGAAGTAAGCCCCATAACCCTTTGCACCCGCCGCATCCGTGAACAGATGCAGAGCCTGGCTAGATGTCCTCACTTGCCTCCATAACAGGACCCCATTGAAATCCTTCAGGAACAACTCCCAGATTCTCAAGTCCTCCTTCATATCTGGAGACACTGCACATGACTTGCGGCTCCCGCTATCCCCTTTCAGAGGGCCCTCCAACCTCCTGTTGAATACTCTGCCCATCGGGATAACTTTGCATGCGAAATTGAGCAAACCCAGTAAAGACTGCAACTCCTTTATCGATAGCCGGTCAGCTGCCGTGGCCGAAGAAACCGCGGCCAGCATTCGAACCACCTTATCGTTTGGCAACCTGCACTGCCTTTCTAAAGTATCGATCTTGATACCCAGAAACGTCAGGCAAGTGCATGGCCCCTGGGTCTTGTCCTCTGCCAATGGGACCCCAAAATGCGCAAATAGTGTTCTCATCACCGACATGAGCCGCCCGCACTCGAGCGACCCAGCTCTGCCTATCAGCAGAAAATCGTCCAAGTAATGGGCTATAAGCCCACCCCGCGCTTCTGAAAACACCGCCCAGTGCAAGAATGTACTGAACATCTCGAAAAAGGCGCATGAGACCGAGCAACCCATTGGGAGACAACGATCCACATAGTAAGCACCCTCGAACCAGCACCCCATCAACCGAAAGGATGCCGGATGAATAGGCAACAAGCGGAAGGCCGACTCAATGTCAAGCTTTGCCAAGAGTGCCCCAACACCAGCCTGTTGCACCAAAACCATTGCTTGGTCAAACGACTGATAAAAAACTGAGCTAACCTCCGGGTTGATTGCGTCATTGACCGAATTACCTTTCGGGTATGATAAATGCTGAATCAACCGGAATTTCCCCGCTTCCTTCTTCGGCACAACCCCCAGTGGGGAAACCACCAAACCCTCCATGGGTGGCTCCCGAAAGGGGCCCACCATGCGACCTAAACTCAGTTCTTTGCCCAGTTTATCCCTCACTACGTCAGGGTAGTCATACGCTGACTTGAGGTTCCGCTTCTGACGCGCCCCGACTACCGGACCTACCACCGGAAAGAGGAAACCCTCCTGCAGTCCGGCCAGGAGGAGCTCCCCTGCCCTCCTGTCCGGGTATGCCCTGAGCCATGGCTCAAGGGCGGCCACCCTCAACGGCGTTGGTGCCCTTCGCCCCAGCAGCCCCTCTGCCGGCTCCGTGGCCCCCCGTCTCTTTCCGTCTAGCACATTCGGTCCCTGGGTGACCAGCTCCGCAGTATAATCCGCGTCATAAGACCGCCACACCCCTTCCTTATACGTCTTATGGACGAACTCGATAGTTTCCATGTATTTTAACACGTCAACCCGCAGCTCAGGCTTCGCCTCCACCAGGCAGGAAGCCAAAACTCTAAAACACGTGCGCCACTCGTCCATTGTCTCCGGTCTCTTGACCTTTTTTGGACCTGAGCCATCCTCGCTCCTCTCCTTGGCCTTATGGGCCTCCAGCGACAAATCGAAAATGTGCACATATTTGCCATCTCTAATTTTTTTGATCGTCTTAGCTTTAAGGTGAGAATGCAATGAGTGCACGGTGCAGGGGTAGGCATCTCCCTGCAGCGCCACTTTACTGTCTGCCACCGCCAAGCTCACAGCCCCTGGCCCTACCTGCTGACCAACACCCACTGAGCCCCCCATCTGTGCTCCCCCACCCGGAGCTAGCCTCGACTCCTGTCTCTGTTGCCCAGCTACCAACCTGCGAAGATATTTCAATACCCGTTTTTGAGGTTTAGACACTGGCCCTAAGGAGTCGTCACTCTCAGAGCCAGTGTCGCTAGATGACCCACCCGCACCCTCCCCCAGCACCCCACACAATGCAATCTCACCTGCTCCTGCCGCCGCCGGGGGAAGAGCCTCATGGCCTGGACCGGTCCTCTGAGTCACCTCTCGCCTAGCATCCTGGCAAACTACCACCACAGCATCCCCGCTAACCTGCGGAAACAAAACAGAATCGGGAGCACCAGGGATCAAGGAACGGGCACCACCCCCGCCCACTACAGAACTACTTTGCAGGCCACCCACCTGGACCCCGACTCCCAACTGCCCTGTTCCACCAGCCCCTGTGTTTCCAACCACTGACCCGTGTCCACCCGCCCTCCCTCTGCCCACATGACCAGGATCCACCCCCCCAGCGCTGACCTGAACTGTTTGCTGCTGCCCCCCCACCCCAGAAGAACCCGCGTGCGCCCCTTGGGCCAATATCGAGGCCAGCCTGAAAATTTCCCCCATCACATCCTGTTGTCCTCTCCCCAGAGGCTCATGCCCAACTTGCGGCCCACCAACCACCTGGTTACTGCCCACAGCAGGGCCAAACTCCGGCCCACCACTTCCACTCACACCCGGCATTGCCAAAGCTGCCAGGCCCTCCCCACCCCAGTGCCCCGCACCAACCGGTCCCCTAGTACCAAAATCCCCAAGGCCCGTGGAAGTCCCAGCCCGCGGCTCGGGCCCGCTAATTCCAGCACCCATATGCCTACCATGCGCCCCCACAAGTGTCTCCAACTGCCAAGTGCCTGACCCCACATGCCCCCTCACCGCCGCAGCCTGTCCGGTGCTGCCCCTCCCGGATCCCCGGGCTCCCGACTCACCTCCCGCGCCTCCATCCGTCGACCGAACTCCGCCACGCCCGAAACCGGAAATGCCCTCACACGCGCGGCGCCCGGAAGTGACGTCACTAGCGCGACTACCGGAAGCGACGTCACTCGCGCCTACCACCGACCGAAGGCCTCCACCGAGGGAAGAAGCCTTGCCCGCCGCTCCAGCCTGGACCACGCCGCCGACCGCCGGAACCCCCGCCGGACCACCGTGGACGATGCCGGACTGCTCCATACCCGCCGCGACGCCCGGACCCGCTCCCGCCAAAAGGGCCTGGATTAAGGCCACGACCGCCGCCCGTGCCGCCTCTGGGACAGGTAAGTTAGGTAAGTACCCGTCCCAAGGAGGGGCCGCAGACCCACCGGGGCCACCACTGACAGAGGGGGCACCCTGCAGGCCGTAATCTCCACCGCCTGAAGCCACCGGGGTAGGGGGGAACCCACTGGGCCACCAGGCGCGACCACGCGGTGTAGGCCCGAAGGCCCGCCACTCAAAGTTAGGCCCTCCTGCTCGCCCTGCGACACGCGGTGTAGGCCCGAAGGCCCCCCGCGCAAAGACAGGCCGTCACGCACGTCCTGCATGACTAGGCCCTCACGTTCCCGGGCGACTAGCGTCCCCGAAGGCCCAAAAACTGGCCCACTTACTGGCCCACGGCCCTGCGCCACGCGCCCCCGATCCGGGCCTACCCGCCCCGAACTAGGCCCCCCGCCAGACTCAAGCTGCCCGGCCCTAAACACCTCCGGGAGGCCGATCGAGCCAACCGGAGACCTTTCCAACCCCCCATCACCTCCGCCACCCCCTGAAACCAACCCCGAATCCTCCAGATCCTCCCCCTGGGACCCCGGGAAAAGGGAAGGGGAGGAAGACACACCCGAGGGCTCCCCAGAATCCCGGTAAGGGGTGAGGCCCACCCCCTGAGAAGGGCTAGGGCCTACTACCTCACTAACTAAACTGCCACCTCTCCCCCTCACAGATACTCGCCGTGTCACTGGCGAAGATTCCCTCATCCGCTTTGGAGGAACCGACTGACGCCTAGGCCGCACCATCTTGCCAGCAAAAACAGACAAAACCTTTCTCCAGCAGTTGCAGACAAGAAAGAGGAAGTGTTCCAGCATCCATGCACTTTTATAACAGGTAAGAGTCCCCACCCTACATATTGCAACAATTGTTGCAAACTCACACACTGCACAGCTTTACATTTCAGTCAGGCAGCATAACCCTTAAGACGTTACATGCACAAATAGGCCTTTCACTACCATTAATATCACCTCAGTTGTTTATCCCTGTGAGTTAATTTTTGCTGGACATTTTCAGATTAAACAATCCATCATGATGAAAATGTTTGCATCATTCTAACCCATGACACATATAATGAAAGTAAAATTATTAGGCAACACGTTTATTTGTCGACAAAACCAAAAAACAAAGCTACTTATATGCCAGCATTGTAATGAAAACATTATAAATATTACTAGTTATCCAGCATCTATAATGATGAAAATTCACTTTAAAGCACTAAATATAGTAAAACCATATATACTTTATGCTAGTTATAAAATAAAAGGACATCAAAGTGCCGAAATAAAATGCTATAGAGTGTTATGTGCTATCATTGCTTTGTTGCTTTGTTTATGGCTGCTGACTGGTGGCTACAGACATTTGCCTCATTGGCTGTGTGCAGTTATGGGCTACTAATACATTGCTGGTCTGAAACTATCTTTAACTAATTGTTTTACCCTTTTGCAGGTAAACAAATTAGAGCATTTTCTTCTTATACCTTTAAAACTGTTTTTGTGCAGCGTCTTTTACTTTAATACTTAGTATTAAAGGAACATAAAGCCAATTTTTTTTTCCAATTATGAATCAGAGAGATCATACAATTTTAAACAACATTCTGGTTTACTTCTGTTATCTTGTTTGCTTCATTATCTTGTTATCCTTTGTTGAAGAAGCAGCAATGCACTACTAGGAGTTAGTTAACACATTGGTTGAGCCAATAAGTTGATGCATATATTTACAGTCATCAATCAGCATCTCCCGAGCCTAACTGGGTCTGTTTTCTTTAGAAAAAAGGCGCTTGAGAGGTGACATGATTACTTTATATAAATATATTCAAGGCCCATATACAGAGATGGCAGAAGCTCTGTTTATTCCAAGAAAATTGTTTCTGACAAGAGGTCACAATTTAAGGTTAGAGGAAAGGAGATTTAATCTCCTGCAACGGAAATGTTTTTTCACTGTAAGAGCAATAAAATTGTGGAACTCATTACCAAAGGCGGTAGTGAATGCCAATACCATAGATACATTTAAAAATAGTCTGGATACATTTCTGTATATAAACAAAATTCATGGATATGATTGCTAGTATTAAATCGGTCACCTTTTAGTGGGGTTATTTAAGCTTAACGGAAGCTTTTTGTAAGTATTTTAGATTTGTATAGGTTGAACTCGAAGGACTTCGGTCTTTTTCAACCTTATCTACTATGTTACTATGTTACTACTAAGGTATACTATTTAACAAATTATATCAAGAGAATAAAGTAAATTAGATACTAGAATTAAGTTGGAAAGTTGTTTAAAAATCACATGCTCTATCTAAACTATCCCTTTGTATGTATGTATTGGGTACTTGTAAAGCATGGCTAATCACCTGTAAGGGTCTCAAAACGCTGCTCATTTTATCGACCTCTGAAGGTGAAAGGCTGAGTGGACCTTTGCGAGGGATTGAACCTGCAACCCTTGAGTTGCTACAGAGCTCAACCACAGTGCCTTAGCATGCTGAGCTATCTTTCCAGCCTGTTAAGTCCCTTTAAGTTAATAGTCTAGATAAACAGGGAGACAGATTTGCTCGTGCTCCGAACTGACAGAATGCAACTTAAATTTAGAAATTGTCTGCACTCTTATATCCCTAAGGGAGGGGGGGCAACAATGAGAAAATCTAAGTGCTATTATTGCAAGAAAACAAGTAAGTTGTTTGCTATTTTTTTACACAATCGGTTTCTTTTTATGTTTTCTTTGATTTAACATGCTTTGTTTTTTACCAAAGGAGCACTGCTTAATATAACTTTAAAGAGGTATTGCATACTTGGAGGCTGTAAGATACAATGTTTTATGCACATTAAAATAAATTTACTATATATTGTTTATTTTGCTTCACCCCTTGGTCTGAACATTAAGAAACAATACTTTTGTCAGATTCTGAGAAATAATAATGCATATGGCAAGCTTCACAAGTCTAACCCTGCTAAAAATTTGTCGATATTTAGCGTCATATATTTTTAGATAAGATAAGGAGGCAGAAACAATCACCTGAGGTTGCCATTTCCCTTGCTCAGATGAGAATTGCCTGGTATTTTGGGGCTGGACTGACCTTGTTAGGCGGGATCAGATGGAAATAATTTGGAAAAGATTTCCTCAGTGAAAAGCACAATTGGGCTAAAAGAAGTTACTCTCAGGTGGTAATCAGCCTATAGAACAAGCCATCGAACTGCTGCTGGGTCCTGGCAGACTGCTTTTCCTTCTGTATGTATTATTAGATAAGAAACTGCACACCAATGGAACTTTAGCCAGCCAAACGACAGTGGCTAGCCGTATATATTCCAGTAACAAGTCCTGAATGGCTCATTTAAATAGGCATACTGATACATCAGGTGTATCAGTAAACCTTGCATGATTAAGGGCGTGCGTGCCTGAAACGTCACACATTTACCTGCCTGTATGCTACAATAAATATTTGAATATACAGTGGATATAAAAAGTCTATACACCCCTGTTAAAATGTCAGGGTTCTGTAATGCATAAAAAAACGAGACAAAGACAAATCATTTCAGAACTTTTTCCACCTTTAATGTGACCTTTAAACTTTACAACTCAATTAAAAAACAAACTGAAATCTTTTAGGTGGAGGGAAGTAAACAAAAATAATAATAATATGGTTGCATAAACTAATACTTTGTTAAAGCACCTTTTGATTTTATTACAGCACTCAGTCTTTTTGGCTATGAGTCTATCAGCATGACACATCTTGACTTGGCAAGATTTGCCCACTCTTCTTTGCAAAAACACTCCACTCCAAATCTGTCAGATTGCGAGGGCATGTCCTGTACACAGCCCTCTTCAGATCACCCCACGGGTTTTCGATCGGATTCAGGTCTAGGCTCTTGCTGGGCTATTCCAAAACCTTAATCTTCTTCTGGTGAAGCCATTCCTTTGTTGATTTGGATGTATGCTTTGGGGCGTTGTCATGCTGAAAGATGAAGTTCCTCTTCATGCTCAGCTTTCTAGCAGAAGCCTGAAGGTTTTGTGCCAATATTTACTGATATTTGGAACTGTTCATAATTCCCTCTACCTTGACTAAGGCCCCAGTTCCAGCTGAAGAAAAACAGCCCCAAAGCATGATGCTGTCACCACCATGCTTCACTGTGGGTATGGAGTTATTTTGGTGATATGCAGTGTTGTTTTTGCGCCAAACATATCTTTTGGAATTATGGCCAAAAATTTCAACCTTGGTTTCATCAGACCATAACACCTTTTCCCACATGCTTTTGGGAGACTTCAGATGTGTTTTGCAAAATTTAGCTGGGCTTGGATGTTTTTCTTTGTAAGAAAAGGCTTCCATCTTGCCATTCTACCCCATAGCCCAGACATATGAATAATACAGGAGATTGTTGTCACATGTACCACACAGCCAGTACTTGCCAGATATTCCTGCATCCCCTTTAATGTTGATGCAGGTCTCTTGGCAGCCTCCCAGACCAGTTTTCTTCTCGTCTTTTCATCAATTTTGGAGGGACGTCTAGTTCTTGGTAATGTCACAGTTGCGCCATATTTTCTCCACTTGATGATGACTGTCTTCACTGTGTTCCATGGTATATCTAATGCCTTGGAAATTCTTTTGAACCCTTCTCCTGACTGATACCTTTTAACAATGAGATCCCTCTGATGCTTTGGAAGCTCTCTGCGGACCATGGCTTTTGCTGTAGTATGCGACTAAGAAAATGTCAGGAAAGACCTACTAGAACAGCTGAACTTTATTTGGGGTTAATCAGAGGCACTTTAAATGATGGCAGGTGTGTGAGGACTCTTATTTAACATGGTTTAGAATGTGATTGCTTAATTCTGAACACAGCTACAACCACATTATTATTTTTTTTTTTGTTTACTTCTCTCCACCTAGAAGTTTCAGTTTGTTTTTCAATTGAGTTGTACAGTTTATAGGTCACATTAAAGGTGGAAAAAGTTCTGAAATGATTTATCTTTGTTTCATTTCATTACATCACAGAAACCTGACATTTTAACAGGGGTGTGTAGACTTTTTATATCCACTGTATTATAGTGCTGTGGACATTGCACTTTTTGTATTGTACTTTGGGAGCTTATGTTGTGGCTCCAGTCCAGCGTGCACTATCCAGAAGGAAGTACCAGGTACTGAGCTGTATATGTAGTATCATTTAAATAAGGCAAGTGGTAGGTGAAGTTAGTGCATCAGTAAACACACTGTAAAAAAAAATCACATACAAATAAATTACAGACGTGATAATTCACATAGACTAAATTGTTAGAGCAAGTGTTTTTTTTTTTGCTTTACTGACACTATCTAAATAGTGGTTAAATACATAAGTAAAGTCCTGCTTGGAAGCGCCAAACATTGCAACTCCCAAGCAGTGAACCAAAGATGATTAGCAGCTGGGTGTGACTGACACTCCTGACTGGCATATCTGCTGTATTACGCTTGAGACCTGCAATGTTTGTGGCACCCAACCTGGGCTTTATCTTTATGTTTAACCCTCGAAGGTGAACCACATAATAATCTAGGTTCAAAAATGCAAAACCTATAATATTTAATTAATTATAGTATGCTCTTATAATTAGTATACTCCCTCCATAATATGTATGTTTATATTAATATACAAACTTTTCTTTTTAAAATGTAGGTTTGAAATATAAACTGGTTGACAATAAATGATAATTATTCCTCTCAACAACTAACACCAAGATTTAATACCTGTTGCAAGATTTAATACCTGTTCTTTGTATTTGAACATACTGACTACTTTGTTCATAAAGGTGATTAAAAATGCTTCATAAAGGTTAATGATAATACTCATTACCTTCTTCAGAGAGGTATCCAAGATATCCAAGAAACGTATGTGTGTGCATGTGTTTGTGTGTGTATATGTGTGTGTGTGTGTGCGTGCATTGGGTATGTGTCTGTGCATGTGTGTGTATGTGTGTGCAAAAAAAGGGGGTTAAATAAACTAGCGCTTAAGAGTTAATATCCCTTGCCCTATTCTCCTACTATCTACTTCCCAGATAGAAAGGTGTATAAAGTGAAAAAGTTATGGAGATTAGGCGCTTAATCTGCAAAAGGGATAAAGGTGTGTATGGAGGTCGTTAGCTAAATATGTAGAAAAAACTGGACCTTGGACAGAATAAGTGAAAAATTCTTCTACAATTTATTTTCAAAATAAAAACATGATAATACCAAGATAAAATAAATCACAATCCCTAAGTGTTGCAACACTATATCGATCAATTCATAAAATTTCTAAAATTCAGATATACATTTGTTTCATACACAAATAAAAGGATTTATCTGCTCTTTGTGGGGACACCATTTATAATCTTGCATTTAAATTGTTTTAACTAATTGTTAGTTTTTGCTACATATTTGTAATTTTAAAGCTGATGAAATATAGATATAAAATATCAAATAGAGACAAATATTATTAATTGTGTTGAAATAAAAGAATATATTCTATCTAAAATCTTTGAACAAAGGATACAAAAGAGCAGATAAATCCTTTTATTTGTGTATGAAACAAATGTATATCTGAATTTTAGAAATTTTATGAATTGATCGATATAGTGTTGCAACACTTAGGGATTGTGATTTATTTTATCTTGGTATTATCATGTTTTTATTTTGAAAATAAATTGTAGAAGAATTTTTCACTTATTCTGTCCAAGGTCCAGTTTTTTCTACATATTTAGCTAACGACCTCCATACACACCTTTATCCCTTTTGCAGATTAAGCGCCTAATCTCCATAACTTTTTCACTGTATGTGTGTGTGTGCATGTATTTGTGTGTGTATATGTGCATGTGTGCATGTGTTTGTGTGTGTGTGCATGCATGTGTGTGTGTGGGGTATTTGTCTGTGCATGTGTGTGTGTGCATGTATTTGTGTGTGTATATGTGCATGTGTGCATGTGTTTGTGTGTGCGCGCATGTGTGTGTGTGGGGGTATGTGTCTGTGCATGTGTGTGTATGTATGTATTTGTGTGTGTATATGTGCGTGTGTGATGTATGTGTGTGTGTGGGGGTATGTGTCTGTGCATGTGTGTGTGTGCATGCATGTGTGTGTGCATGTATTTGTGTGTGTATATGTATGTGTGTGTGCATGTGTGTGGGGGGTATGTGTGTGCTTTTGTGCGTGTGCAATTGTTTGTGTGTGCATGTGTTTGTGTGTGCATGTGTTTGTGTGTGCATGTGTATGTGTGTATGTATGTGTGTTTGTGTGGGTATGTGTAGGGTATGTGTGTGTGGGTATGTGTGTGAGGGGGGGTATGTGTGTTTGTTTGTGTGTGAGTGTGGGTGTGTCTGTGTGTAGCCTTATAAAGCAATACGTGTAATCAAGATACTCTGAAAAATTACAATTTTTTTTCACAGATTTGTAAAAATGACATGCGATTCTGTAAACTACATTTCTACATTTTTTATTTTTCCACTACAGTGAAATCCACAGTTTCACAAGCAGCAGGAAGTTATGACAACCACAGCGTGTATATATATATAGCCCGTTAGGAATAGGAGAAGCTCATTATTGGCAACAAAGAAATATTTAGCACTTCATCTCTCAAGGAGGATTAGCAACAGGAGAGCTTTTCAAATCAGATTAATATAACAGGTATTTCTCTAATTACTTCTACCATCTAGAAGCAACTTTTCAGAAAGATAACAAAGCAAGCTGAATTTTGGTATATGCTAACTTATTTTTCTCTTTTTGTGGATAGAAACAGCGGTGACAACAGTTACGGAAATGGATTCCATTCTAATACAATACAGGTATATTAAGCACTAATTAAGAAAAAATTGTAAACTAACTAAAATTAAACTTTTGTGGTTTTGACAGAGCATGTAATTTTAAGAGTCGTTTTAAATCTGTTAAAAGTATATCTAGAAGAGCAACAGCGCAATACTGGTGGCTATACACATATGCCTCTTGTCATTCTCTCACCAGCTGTTCTGGAACAGAGTTTAATGAAGTATTTAATCAGTTTGCAGAGGTATCAATCACAACCCTGTAGAAAAAGATTAATGATTTTCAACAGAAAAACACCATTTAAATTTATAGAGATTTTTTGTAGATAAATTATTTGATACATTTTTCTAAATGACTGGGATTAACCCCATAGTTAAATGCAATTATTATACTAATAATAAAATGCTTCAATCTATAAGCACATTTTTTTTTGTACTTTTATGCCTCTTTATAACAATTATAATAATAATTATAAAGCTATGGGAGTTTTCCCCATTAGAATGCAGGTATATATATTGCATTTACTGATAGCCTCTTGAACAGTTTTTTGCATGATTTTTGGATTTATCTAAATGAACAGCTTTCATCGACTTGCATATGCTTAGTTCACATCATTCTAAAGATAGTTCTTTCCTTATTTAATAAATAAAAAATATTCCTATTTTGTAAACCATGAAAAATGTACACATCAGATTATTAATTTTTAAAAAACTAAGTACTATAATACATTTTGTATATGGAAGAGTGAAAATGGTTGAGTTTAATTTCTCTTTTAAGTGAAAAAAAACCCAGCCTTAGGCAATCATCAGTACTGACTTACAGGCTCACACAAACTACATTTATGTATATCTCTCTCAATAACCAGCTCAAACCATCTATAATTAACAAAGCCTAGGTAGTTGATTTTTTTTATTGTGTGCTGAAGACAGTATTCAGTTTAACCTTTTAAAGCCGTTATGCCGTTCCATTCCGTCATAATTAGACTGGGCTTTAAAGCCGTTATGACGGAATGGAACGTCATAACTAACGGCTGTCCTGAAGCCTTCTGTGCTTCAGGGATTTAATCGCGGTCTGGAGGGCGTTCCTAGGATTGTAGGGACGCCCCCCAGATGCGATCCAATAATTGAAATCTCGCGATCGTATGCACGATCGCGTAGTTTCAATTTGTCTACATCGGAACAGTTGTTCCGATGTAGGCACTTTAACCCTGTCACGAAAGGGTTAACATGTTGTAATTATTATTTTCTTGCACAATGTAAACATTTATTCGTATCTTTGTATCTTTAGGGAGAACGAAGATGAATGTTACAAAGAAGACTTTGAAATTAAGGTAATTTCAATAACAATAGTCAACATAAAAAGAATAAGATGGACATTTACAAATAATTATAATAATAATAATAATATGTATGTAATGATAGATTCTCAGCAGGAATTTCACCCTGATGACAATATTGTTGCTACCACAGTATAGTACAGTTGCAATATTGAAATATCTATCATATCACCCTGGGTATAACATGTCCACAACAATATAATCTGTGCTGCTAACCCCTTGGGTTCCAAAGATAGCTGGAATATTTCACAATATGTTGCAGTTTTATCTGCCATACAAAGATTAAACCTTAACGCTATCTCTAATTAACTCTAACCGAAACTGGCACAAATAAATAAACTCACTGCACTATAATATTTTAGCTATCATAACAATATTGTTTGACAATGTGTTGTAAGCCTTTTTGGCATGCAAAGGGTTAACTCTAACCCTAGTTCAAACCTAACCCAAGTTTTATTCCTAACCCCACCATTAACCTTAATACTAATCTCAGACCTAACCCTAGTCTTACTCCTAACTCCACCATTAAACCTAATACTAATTCCAGACCTAACCCTAGTCTTGCCCCGAACCCAACCATTAAACCTAATACTTATGCCAGACCTAACCCTAGTTTTATTCTTAACCCCACCATTAAACCTAATACTAATGCCAGACCTAACCCTAACCCCTAACCCCACCATTAAACCTAATACTTATGCCAGACCTAACCTTAGTTTTATTCCTAACCCCACCATTAAACCTAACCCTAATGCCAGAGCTAACCCTAATATTATTCCTATCTCCACCATTAAACCTAATACTAATGCCAGACCTAAACCTAGTCTTATTTCTATCTCCACCATTAAACCTAATACTAATGCCAGACATAACCCTACTATTATTCCTATCTCCACCATTAAACCTAATACTAATGCCAGACCTTAACCTAGTCTTATTTCTATCTCCACTATTAAACCTAATACTAATGCCAGACCTAAACCTAGTGTTATTTCTATCTCCACCATTAAACCTAATACTAATGCCAGACATAACCCTACTATTATTCCTATCTCCACCATTAAACCTAATACTAATGCCAGACCTAAACCTAGTCTTATTTCTATCTCCACCATTAAACCTAATACTAATGCCAGACATAACCCTACTATTATTCCTATCTCCACCATTAAACCTAATACTAATGCCAGACCTTAACCTAGTCTTATTTATATCTCCACTTTTAAACCTAATACTAATGCCAGACCTTAACCTAGTCTTATTTCTATCTCCACTATTAAACCTAATAATAATGCCAGACCTAAACCTAGTCTTATTTCTATCTCCACTATTAAACCTAATAATAATGCCAGACCTAAACCTAGTCTTATTTCTATCTCCACCATTAAACCTATTACTAATGCCAGACCTAACCCTAGTATTATTCCTTTCTACACCATTAAACCTAATACTAATGCCAGACCTAACCCTAGTATTACTCCTACACCCACCATTAAAACTAATACTTATGCCAGACCTAACCCTAGTATTACTCCTAAATTCACCATTAAACCTAATACGTATGCCAGACCTAACCCTAGTCTTATTCCTATCTCCACCATTAAACCTAATACCAATGCCAGACCTAATCCTGGTATTACTCCTAAATCCACCATTAAAACTAATACTTATGCCAGACCTAACCCTAGTATTACTCCTAACCCCACCATTAACCCTATCTCTAATGCCAGGGCTAACCCTAGTCTTATTCCTAACCCTACCATTACCCTAACCCTAATGCCAGAGCTAACCCTAGTCTTATTCCTAATCCCACCATTAAACTTATCTCTAATGCCAGACCTAACCCTAGTCTTATTTCGAACCCCACCATTAACCCTAACTCTAATGCCAGAGCTAACCATAGTCTTATTCCTAACCCCTACCATTAACCCTAACCCTAATGCCAGAGCTAAACTTAGCCTTATTAAAATGTTGTGTTTTTATTTCCCCAGAACTCCAGGCAAGAGTCTCCGTATTCATTTAGAAAGACAGTAGTGCTTGTGATGGTTGTGGAGAAATGGAAAAGGGAAGCAGAAAGAAGTAAAGAATTTTCTGACTTCGATTTACTAGATCTATTGAATACCATCTGTATAGAAGGTGAGTGGCATTTGCATCCTTCTTCATTTATTTGTGGTTTTATGTCAGTACAACAGTGAACTAAATATATACTGGAGATATATACTCTACTGCTACAGAATAGATCAAGTGCACTGTGGTTATACATCTGTAAATGAATATACAACACAACATTATGTATGTTTCTAAAGCTTATAATTTACTAAAATTCCTTAATGGCTCACAAATATTAGTAGCAGTGTTGTATTATGTTTTTTTGTGCTGCCCTAGGCATTGGGAAGTCATTGGACCCACTCCCCACCTAATTTTAGCTCATAATTAAAGGGAAAGTAAATACCCTTAGATTTTAATATAAAATATTTATCTATGCAGGTTTGTAATATACTTTCTCTATGTATTTGCCATTTTTAATGTAATTTATCTCTGAATATTGTGGCTTTTCTTAGTCTTAGAAAATAAAAAACACACCGTCGACTTCCCCATATATTTCCCTAGTTGGCTTTAACTGATAACAGCTGCCAAACAATTAACTTGATATGAAAAATATGACTGTGGCTAGCCCAGCTGCAGACGCAAGCCCAGACTGAATCCTCCAAATGAGGCAAGTGGTAGGTTGAGTTTGGCTATTGAAAAATAATTGCAGCAAACAAGATGTTTATTTGTTTTTTAAAGAATGTTAATACATGGCTGATATGTGTGTAATTATAGTGTATTTACTGCTTCACAGATACTTCACACAATCAGAGTAGAGAATTGTTAATATTTATTATGTTTAAATTATATGAAGAAAATATGTTTTCCAACTATATTATTTACTCAGGAAAACATCACAAAACTAAAAAAGTATTTTTCCATTTTTTTATATAGAGGATATTTCTTACAATAAGACTGAGTTTACGTTTTCATCTGGATCTGCATATCGATACTTTACATCAGTGGATTACAGGATAAAAGATTCCTCAAATAAGTCCCTGGCTTTGCAAGATTTTCATGGGAATGCCAAACTCGTGGCTTTGTATTTACAAGGAATTAATACTCAACGAGAAGGTACAAGAACAACTATTTTATAAACTGTTCAAATAGAATGTATCTGTATCTGCAGTTTGGAGTGCTATGAAAAAATAAATGTGTGGCACAAAGAAAAATATAAAACTTACACCATATTTATAACTGTTACGGAACTTATTTAAAGGGAAATTAAACTTTTGTTTGTGGTTTATAACTAGTTTACATTTTTAAACAACTCCAATTTACTTCTAGTATCACTTTTGCTTTGTTATCTTGGTATCCTTTATTGAATGAGTAGCAATGTCTTACTGGGATCCGGCTTAATGCATTGATAAGTCAATGAAAAGGGGCATATATGTGCAGCCTCCAATCAGTAACTAGCTCCCGGCCTAGGTGTGCTTTTCAACAAAGGATACCCAGTGTACAAAACAAATTACAAAATTAGAGGTAAACTGAAATCTATTTAAAATTGTATGCGCTATATAAATGGGGGGAAAATGGGTTTAATGTCCCTTTAAGCATCCATTTTTTATGATCAAAACTGAAATGTGCATTACAGTTTTGCATAGAAGCATTTTTGCAATATAATTGTATAAAAGTTATTAATTTTTAATGGGCATACGTGCATATGCTGAGTTTTCCCAATTTACCTGCATTCTTGTCAGAGGTCAGAGGTGTATATTGTTTCAGTGAAAGCTCAGCTTGCATTATACAAACCACCGCTGGCTCTTTAAGCAGGTGTGGTGTGTGAACAAACGGGCACTGTGCACTTACAGCATATGTACATATTTCCTCTGGAAACAACAAGCAACTAGAAGCATTTTTGTTAACACAAGTGTAATGTAAAAATGCTTCTGTTAAAAATTTAAATTGCAAATATACAGCAGGTCAACAGAAGACAAAAATAAAAGATATTCTATGTATAAAAAATACAATAACAACAAAATTACTTTATTTTACCTTTAGTATTATATTGATGATCTTTTAATTGAAAATATTTACTAGATTATAACATATTTGCCATGATAGAAACCTTCAAATATATGAAGGGACTTAAAATAGAAGCTGAAAGCATTTTTCACAAAAAAATAAATGCCAAAACAAGGGGTCACGATCTAAAGATAGAGGGTAGCAGATTCAGGAGAAATGTGAGAAAGCATTTTTTACAGAAAGGGTAGTGGATTCATGGAATAAACTTCCATTTAAGTTGGTAAACACAAAGACTGTAAAGGAATTCAAAAATGCCTGGGACATGCATAAGGCTATCCTAAGGAAAAGTAACATGTAATATGGGTAGACTTGATGGGCCTTTTTGGTTCTTATCTACCGTCAAATTCTATGTTTCTATGTTTCTATATTTAATAGCTTAATATAACTAATTTGTAACAATGCAAAGATATCCATTTTGTGTTGATATTTTGATTTAAACATTTACAAAGTATAATTATATATATATTCTGTACTAATTTGCTGACTTTATGACTTGACTTATTTTTTTATTCCAGAGAAAATAAAGATGGCATTTTACACTGCAAGAAGTATAAATAAAGCCACAAAACAGCCAGTTGCTTTGGGGTTAAAGGAACGTAATCTTTACCTGTCATGTGTCTCTACAGAAAATGGTCCTGAACTGTGTTTAGAGGTAAGTTTTCAAAATTCATAAATCACTTTTGATTTTTTTCACGAATACATAGTCAAAATGTTCATTTGAATTAGTTGAAATATGCATTAGTGTTAAAAATAAATGGTCAACTTTGTCCGCTTACAAAAGCGATATAAAGCACAAGAAGCTATCAAAAAAACATTTCACCCAGTAAATCCCACACTCTCTATACAAAGTATGATTGGGATTATTTTAGTTTGATATAGGCATTAGCCTATAAACTGTTTCATTTCTCTCTTTTCTGTATACCTCAACAACAAAACATTTTTTTTTCTTCCTTTTTTTAAAAAAAAGGAAGAGAAATCTGGCTTATCTTCAATTTGTTCATATTTCAAGGAAAAAAAACAAAAATAGTGCAGGAGATTTCTTATGCCCTCATTTCCTAGGGTAACTTTTTTTTTCTTTCTTTCTTCTGTCTAGAAAGAGGTTAAGAGTATTTATATTCTATTGTTTGTGTATGTATTTATGTAGATAGATAGACAGGCAGATATTGCTAGATAGATAGATAGATAGATAGATAGATAGATAGATAGATAGATAGATAGATAGATAGATCAATAGATGATGATAGATAGATAGATTTTAACATACACTTGTAAGTATTTTATAGAGTTAAATTAATTATTTTCGCTGTTATTTTATGTCAACTGGCTCCCCTTCACTTGTTCTATTTTAGTTTGCTTGACACATTGTAGCATTAAATGGACATTAAAAACCTCTTGTTTTTGTAGAAAAAATGTGTGTGTTCCTAGAGATGAAAAAGAAAATTCTGTAATCATCATATGCTGCAAATGAAATTTGCCATTTGCAACTTTTTGAAAACCTAGGATCCAGATTTTGCTTTCTGGCCTTTCTCGGGAGCATGGGACAAAGCACAATTTTTACACAAATGCAAGGGATGCTATGTTCCTTTAAAGTACAAAGTACACCTCCATTTCCCTCCTCTCACACAGACTATTTTGGCAAGTCACTGAGAGCAGAGAGCATAAACTATACACCCCTTGCATGAGTGCCCTATGCAATCACCTTGTCTGCCTAATGTGTTTATGTTAAAGGGACAGTGTACTTGAGAATTTTTATTGTTTAAAAAGATAATCTTTTTATTACCCATTTCCTAGTTTTGCATAGCCAACACTGTTATATTAATACACATTCTACCTTGTTTCTAAGCCTCTGCAGACTGCCCCCTTATCTTAGTTCTTTTGACAGACATGAATTTTAGCCAATCAGTGCTGACTATTAAATAGCTCCACTGGAGTGAGCACAATGTTATCTATATGACACACATGAAAGCATTGTCTAACTGTCAAAAACTCAGTCAAAATGCACTGAGATAAAAAGGACAGTTCAACGGCTTATCAATTAGCATATGAGACTACCTAGGTTTAACTTTCCACAAAGAATACCAAGAGAGCAAAGCTAATTTGATGATAAAAGTAAATTGGAAATTTATTTAAAATTGCTTGCCCTATTGGAATAATGAAAGGTTAATTTAGACCTTTTAAGCAAATTATAGAGCTTGATTTTAAAAGATTGAATAAGGGGTTTATTTGAAAGTTTGTTTGTTTTCTTGAATCAAAATTAAACTGTTAATATGTTTAATTCCCACAGGAGGTCAGGGATGTCCGAAAAATCAGCAGTAGCGAGTTGCAACGTTTTGTTTTTCTGAGGTATGAAAACAGTCCAAATAGTTCAACCAAGTCTAGTTTTGAGTCTGCTGCTTTCCCTGGCTGGTACATAAGCACATCTCAACATGAGAATGAGATTCTCCAAATGGCTCGTCAAGAAGATCAAAAATCCCTCCATGAATTCAATCTTATTAAGTGTTAAATACATGTAATGCCATGTCTACAACCAAAATATCTGCATGTATGTACTAAGTACAACATAGAGTCAAACATGCTGTTCAGTTTCTATTGTCTGCAATTGTTAAATACATGAAAAGTGATAAATTAAATCCAAGAAATGAATAATTCAGCTGAGAAACGATGTTACAGCATTTATTCTAAAAATATAGACTTTCATAAAGTTAACATTTCTCTGATAGAGAGCGTACATTTATTATAATAAAATGTTATTTTTGTTATTCTTTTTAATCATATTTGTATTTTTGTGTATTTATATTTCAGATCATTATGTTTTTTTGTGCATATTGTTGATGAAAAATGTTTTATAAAATATTTAATTAGCATTGCAAATGAGTTGAATGTTTGAAGGGATATGAAACCAAAACATTTTCTTTTGTGATTCAGACCGAGCAGACCATTTTTAAAAAGTTTCCAGTTTACTTCTTTTATCAAATTTAGTTTGTTCCTATTATATTCTGTGTTGAAGAGATACCTAGGTAAGTGTCTGGAGCACTACATGACAGGAAATAGTGCTACCATATAGTGCTCTTGCAAATGGTTAAAGGGTACTGAACCCAAAATTTTTCTTTCATGATTCAGATAGAGAACGCAATTTTAAGCAACTTTCTAGTTTACTCCTATTATCAATTTTTCTTCATTCTCTTGCTATCTTTATTTGAAAAGCAAGAATTTAAGTTTAGAAGCCAGCCCATTTTTGGTTCACAACATGGGTTGTCCTTGCTGATAGGACAGCACCAATAAACAAGTGCTGTCCAGGGTCCAGAATCAAAAATTGGCTGGCTCCTTAGCTTAAATGCCTTATTTTTCAAATAAAGAAAGCAAGAGAACGAAGAAAAATTGATAATGGGAGTAAGCTAGAAAGTTGCTTAAAATTGCATGCTCTATCTGAATCATGAAAGAAAAAATTTGGGTTTAGTGTCCCTTTAATATTATTGCAAAACTGCTGCCATGTAGTGATACAGAAATGGGCCGCCTCCTAAGCATATGTCCCTGCTTTTCAACAAAAGATACCAATAGAACAAAGAACATTTGATAATAGAAGTAAATTAGAAAGTTATTTAAAATTGCATGCTCTATCTGAATCATGAAACAAAAAATGTGGGTTTCATATATCTTTAAGAGGGACATTGATAGATATATTAGAATGGCAATGCAAATAATTAGCTAATTGTAGCTTAACTGACACTATTTGTTTCTTTAAAAAATATGCAGGTTACAAATGATGCAAGAATGTAACAAATGTAAATTCAAAACACTGTTTATTATTAAAGTACATAAAATAAAAAAATTAAAAATATTTGTCTATGCTTTTCTTAACAAATTTGCATTTTGCATTGTTTCACAGTCATCTCCTTTTCTGTGGGCTGTTAGGATTCAAGAAATAACTATATAGAATGTTGCAGGGACAGAATTCTGGACACTGCAAAAGTCACTCCAGCATCAATTTTCAGAGTTTACGTACAGGAAAGTTTGTCATTTATAAATGATGAAAGTACATGTCAAAGTTTTTTTACCATCCACAATTAGATTATATAAAAATTATAGATTTTACTATCTATGGTTACTGCTTCAGATTAAAGGGGCATTAAACACTAAATAAATGCTAGATAGAATGAAGCATTCAAAGAAAAGATTAGTCTGAGAATAACATGCAGATGCATTTTTTAAAGTTTCATTAGCTGTTTAAATATTGACAAAATAAGTGTCTATAAAGCAATGAGCACTGCCATGTTGGGTAAGGTTACCTTCTCTGCTGTGCCAATTAGGGACAGTTATAAAAAGGTCACTAGAGTTTGCAGCCAATGGCTGTGTGGAATATAACAGTGTTCTGCACTTCCATTTCTAACAGGCACTGAAAAGCTCACAATATCAGAATGGAATTACAGGAAAAGGGGACAAAATAAATAATGAAAGTACATTGCAGAATTCCTTGTCTGAGGAAGGGGAGTGTGTTCCCGAAAACATCACACTTTTGAAATAAAGTACACTTGAAAAGACCAGTGGGTGCCTTCTCCTACTTGATATATATATATATATATATATATATATATGTGTGATTTATAATTTTATATTACCATCTCAAAGTGTTTAATGTCTCTTTAAGCCATTAACTGCCGGGAATTTCAGAGAAGAATTTGCACAAAATACCAGAGAGTTTTAGCATATTACCCTCCCACTCCCTGATCCCTTCCAAACAGCTCTCTTCCCACCCACACTCATTCCCACCAACTTAGGTAATGGCAGACAGTCTGCAATTATTGAGATTTCTGTTTTTTTTTAGTATTATTTTTTTATATATATTTTTCTGCAGTGTAGTGATCCTCCTTAATCCTCCCACCTCCCTGATTCACCAAATAGCTCTCTAACCCTCCCCCTCCCACTAATAGTGGCCATCATTGGTACAGGCAACTGTCTGCCGGTACCTAGTATATCATTTTTTTTCCCTGTATAGTTTTATCCACACCTACCCCCTCTGGCAATCATTAGTTAGGGCACCCCCACCCCCCATTCCAACTATTTTCTGTAGAGTTGCTCCCCATCGCTCCCTCTCCCTTCAATTTGTTTTCTGCAGTGTAGGGCTCATCCCACTCCCTCCCCCCTCCACCGATGCACTGCCCACCAGCGTACCAATTTCCCTCTCACACCTCCTGCCATCACCTACAGATGATTGTTACAGATGGTGACACATACAGTGTTACTGTCTGTAACAATCTGGCACCTGCCTTCATATGGAACCAGAGCACTGTTTTCAATATGCAGACAGATGCCTCCAGCTCAGGAAGAGAAGCACTAAGCTGTCACTTGACAACCAAGACTGCTGAAGCTTCCTGCAGCTGCAATGTATATATATATATATATATATATATATATATATATATATATATATATTATGCAGTACAATGGGCTTCGTACACCGTGATATATATATATATATATATATATATATATACGTCATATTGGGATAAGTGGTTTAAACACTTCAATTCCTATATATGCAAATATAAACTATACAATGATAGAGAGGTAGCTTAGATATTTATAAAACCATGACAAAAGTCTAAAAATATCATCAAATGTACAAAAAAGACCAGTAAAAATTATTATTTAGTCCTTTCTGTGTCAGAGTATTTCTTTAGTAAGTTAAAAACATCTCTTTTTTTAAACCAGTTCCATTTCACTACCACTTGTAGTCTAACTTAGTTCTATTATTTGGAACCTAAGTTGACTCACATTATGTCTAGTGGGTTCAGAGTATGAGCAGAAATTAAAGTCTCTATTCCATAATACATTTTTTAATATGGGTATTAAATCAGGAAAATGGCAAATTTAAAGTCACAAATTAAGTATCCTCAATATTACCGCCCTGTCCTTCAGCAACAAAATGTTCAACCTTTAATCATAAAGTTACAACAAAAATAAAAAGAATGACTATTGTATCCAAATAGGAGAAGTTGGTATGTATGCAAAAAAATAACCCTGGTGAAATGCCCTTATTTAACCCCTTATTGACCAGACCATTTTTCAATTTTCTTACCGTTTTTACATTTTTGTGGTGTTTGTGTTCAGCTGTAATTTTCCTTTTACTCATTTACTGTACCCACACATATTATATACTGTTAATTTTAGCTTTAGTGTAGAGATCAGTCTCCCACCTGACACATCCCACCCCCTGATCCCTCCCTGACCCCTCTCAAACAGCTTTCTTCCCTCCCCCACCTCACAATTGTCACCCCCATCTTAAATACTGGCAGAAAGACTGCCAGTACTAAAATAAAAACCTAAAATAAAAGCCTCTTTATATATATATTGTGATAATTTAAATTTACTATGGAAGGTAGCAAGTTGTTTGCTTATTCTGATCTGGATGCCTCACGGATTGGCACTTTATGCATAGGAAATAGAGACTTTTTCAACACATAACCAGAAGTTAAGGAACCATTAAGTTTGGAACAATTGATTAAGCAGAAAATTGTATATGATTTACACTCTGTCACTTTGGCGGAATATTTTAGGCAAAAACGTATCCCTAGAGGTTTACGCAGTCATTTGCACCCTACACTGTTTAGAGACAATTTAGAATACTGCGATAAGTTTGAGGGCATTTTGAACAAATGCTCATATGATATCATCATTTTGACTATAGAATACATACAGAAGGAACTACCCAGGATGCAGCAGGAAATTGATAAAGTTGAATTGTCTATCAAAGAGTTAAAATCAGATACAGATTTTGCTAGTTTTAAGAGCAAACTAGAGAATGACGTGAATATCTTTAAAAAAAGCTTAGAAAGCAAGAAATATAGGAAATTTCAGCGGGATCTCACTGATTATCTGAACAATAAAGTCTATAGATGGCGCAACCCAGAATTTATACCTTTTAGAAGGTTCAGAAAGGGTATGCAATCTAGTAACTATCAGGGTGAAACTTCCTCGGATAGTGAATATAGTGATTCATCGGTCCCTTTTCCCTTAAGAGGACGTGGTACAAGGAACAGAAGAAGAGGCAGAGGAGAGGGGGGAGGAAACATAAACAATACGGGAGACAGTGGTTATCAAATCTCTACCCGACAGAACAGGAGGTGACCACTGAAAGTTTAGTGGTCAATATCACAGATATTGCCATTTCAGATGATACTTTAAAAGTATTACAAAAGGGATTGTCTTTTGCCCCTACCACCTTCCCAGATTTTTTTGCAATAGAATGCGACTTACACAGATTCTTTAGAAATTTGAGGTTAAAAAGTTTCTTTGCAAATAAAGAAATAAGTAGCAAAGACGATACAAGTAACCCTTTTCAATTTCATTTACAGAAAATCAAACCCAAAAGTACTTTTAATCCTCCCCACACCAATGCCTCTGTGGAAGCCTACATATCACTGGCCAAAAAAGATTTTGAGAGAATGAGGAAACATTTTAAAATTAAAGCCAAGACTAATATGTCTAGACAAGAGACAAAACTCCTTGGGGAAATTCAGAATCATTTGATTCTGAAACCGGCCGATAAGGGCGATGCCCTTGTTATTATGAACAAAACTAACTACAAATCAGAGGTGTTGAGACAACTAAATGATCAAGATAACTATGTGAAAGTTATAGGTGACCCCTCTATGAGAATCGCAAAGAAAATTCAGAAAATAGTAGAGGAAGCCTTGGCCTCTGACCTCATTACGACTAAGCAAGCCAAATTTTTGATTAAGGACAACCCTATTAAACCAGTCTTTTATGTATTGCCAAAAATACATAAAAGGCTGTGTGACCCCCCAGGCCGGCCCATTGTGGCGGGTACAGATTCTATCTTTCAACCTATTGCTATTTTTCTGGATCAATTGATCCACTCTTGGGATATCTGGACTCCTACTTACAGGACACCACAGACTTTCTATGTAAAATTTCAACTAACATTGTTCCTTCTAATAGTCTACTGGTAACTATGGATATAGCAAGCCTATACACATCTATTCCTCATGACCTTGGCATTGCAAGCATATTCTATTTTCTCAATAAAGATAATCTATATTCACAGAGTGACAGACGGTTGATCAAAGATCTATTTGAGATAGTTCTTTATGAAAATTTCTTTCTCTTTGAGGATACTTTTTTTGTACAGAAAAAAGGCACGGCCATGGGCTCAAATGTAGCCCCAACATATGCAAATCTTTTGTTGGTCAATTTGAGGAAGATATAGTGTATAAAGATCCGGGCTTTAAAGATCACATACAAGGCTGGTATCGTTACATAGACAATATATTCTTTATCTGGACAGGGAGTAATGAGGATCTATCTAAATTCGTTGAGAGGCTTAATGCATCCCAGGTATCTCTACAATTTACTATGGAGGCAAGTAAAAGTAAAGTAAGTTTTCTTGATACTATGATATCTGTTGTGGATCATCGTTTAAGAAGTGATTTATTCACTAAAGCTACAGACAGAAATAATACTCTTTTGTATCAAAACTTTCATCCACCCTCTCTGATGAAGAATCTTCCCCTGGGCCAACTATTAAGAACTAAAAGAATAGTTGATGATCCAGAAATGTGTTCAAAAAGATTAGAGGAGATGTCCCAGAAATTCTTGAGCCAAGGTTATCCACCTGAAATTGTGAACCTAAACATGAGTAAAGTACTGGACATTGACAGGAGTAGTTTACTCTCAAGAAAGAAAAAAGACCCTAAGAAATTCTCTGTTCCATTTGTGAGTTCTTTTGGGTTCCACAGTAGAGATTTGAAGAGATCTATACTTTATCATTGGCATCTACTGAGAGATGACATTCAAGTGGGGACTGTGTTCTCTGATACCCCACTTTTTTCATTTAGGAGAAATAGAAACCTCAGAGATGTATTGATCCGGGCTGATTGGGGGTCTCAGAAGAAACCAGTGGAAGTAGTTAAGAAGGGTTCATTTCCATGTATGAATTGTGCCGTGTGCCATTCTATGCAACAAGGGGATAGTATCACACACACCCTATCTGGAAAAAGGATACCAATCCATGGTCGATTTTCATGTACCTCTAAGTACGTGATAAAATGGCCAGAGATTGAATACGCCAACACAAGGCAGCGATAGGGAGCAATGATTTTTCGAGATTTGGCCACAACAAAAGCCAAGTACGTTTTCAAATTGTGGATGGGGTCCCACCTCTACGTAGAGGGGGGGATAGGCAACAATTATTATTCAAAAAAGAAGACCAGTGGATCAGGAAATTAGATACCATGGTTCCCAGAGGTCTGAACAGGGACATCTCCTGGGGCAATTTTATCTAACTATTAGGCTGGTTCGGCTTGATGTAGACAACCTATGAGTTCCTCTCTATTAAATGATATGCTCCAGAGTGTCAGGAATCCACTCCATGATTTCTCTCTCACCTAAACTTACCTGCTCAGCTACACCACTCCCCTATTTAAGGCTTCTGTGCACATTAAACAGGTGCTTAGTTATTGTTGATTCCAGCTAGATACTACACCATTCTTCCTGTGTTTTGCATTACTCAGGATCAAGCAAGCTTTACTCCTTTTACAGGATTACAAAGTATTTAATTCCTGTTTCAAATACCAAAACCTCAAGAGAAATTGTGTAACAAACTCCTGCAGTACTGACCGCAGCTACAAGCAGCTGATACCACATACAGCAGTGAACCGCAGCAAGGCATAACTGAAATCCCTCAATACTCAGGGAACTACTTCAGTATTTCTATATTTCTATACCTCGGATTTCTACCACCATCTGGAGAAAAAACAATCAAGACTTACTTTAAGGAAAAGACTCCGGTTGTTCACGGAACTTAACCACGCCCACCAGGCTCCGAGTTTGCTACTTCAACAGTATCCACCCAGAGCTCTGAGGTAACTTGCTTATTTAACATCCACTGTTTCCCTGCTTATTCGATGCTGCTGTATTGCACCTATTCAGAACAGCTCCGGTAACGGACTCCAGTTACGCCCCTTAAGGGTGGGTCTAAAGTGAGACGCTGTCACTCAGAAACACAGACTGAGCAGAGACGCAGGTTAAGCTGCAGCATCTAACCTCTCAGCTACAAATTGTGCAGTCTCTACCTGAACACTTTTTGCATATAACGTCTCTCACTCTAATCCAGTTTACCATACAGTGAACTTTCCTGAACTTATTGCTTTGTAAATAGTGTGAACTCAGAAATTACTTTATCTTTAAAGACATAACACTGCTGACAACTTAAGTCACAGTAACTCCTCGGTTGTTAACTGGACACTCAAGTTAATACAACTATTATTTTGATTTAAAACAAAATTCACTACTAGTCATTCTGGGCATATAACTTATATTAGCGCAGAGACTTAAGTGATACATTCCATCATTCAAGGAGATTGATCTACAGTTGTGATTCCCTTAACTCTACGCAAGGTATATCTCACATATCTGACATAATAACTAAGCCACATATATGGATCCAGTAGATCTTCCTCAAGTGGTCTATAACCTCTCACAAAGAGTGGACCAACTCAGTCAGGGTTTAAGAGAACTCCAAGTGGAGAATGAAACCCTGCGCAAAGTAATTAAAGACACAGCTCCCACTAAGATCCAAACTGTTGAACATTCACCTGAACCCTCGGTGTCCCCTCCGGATCTTTTTTATGGGGATAGAAGTCAGTATCGTCATTTCAAGAATGCCTGCCTTCTATTGTTCCATCTTAAACCCAGGACATATCCGAATGATAACATCAAGGTCCTTACTTTGATTTCTTATCTCCGAGCAGAACCCAGGGTTTGGGCTGACAACTTGTATGAAACACATAATCCAGTCCTAAGCTCACTTAACTCCTTTCTCACAGCAATGGATGAATTCTACTCAGACACCAACCTCCAACTCAGCGCTGAAGGAAAAATGAGAAAGTTAAAACAAGGGACAAGACCTGTTGAACTATATATAACGGAATTTAAACAGTTCGCCACGGATTCACAATGGAACAAAATAGCATTGAGGAACCAGTTCAGACTGGGTCTCTCTGAGTCCCTCAAGGACGAACTAGCCAGAGTGGTTCTACCCGAAAACTTAGAGACACTCATGAAATTGAGTATGCAAATAGACCGAAGACTTCGTGAAAGGAAGAGCGAACGTCATAATCTTGATGGGGTTTTCAAGAAACCCTCCTATACTCCACAAGCACCACCCATACCTACTCCAAAACAGACTGAAGCCATGGAAATTGGCTTCATTCGTGGTCCTTTGACTGCTGAAGAAAGATCCAGACGCAGAAATAAAGGGTTATGTATGTACTGCGGATTAGAGAATCACACCGTCAGAGATTGTCCTTCTCTTGAAAGGAATAAATCCCGTAAGTGCTCATCTAATATAACCTCTCTAATTGTTCATAATAAACCAACTCACTGTAGTCTATTACTCTCTTTACAGTGGGAGCGAAAGCTACTGAAGAAAGAAGCAATCGTTGATACAGGAGCTCAGGGCAATTATATAGATCACTCACTTGTAACTCTAAATAAAATACCACTAATTAAAAAATTGAATCCTGTGTCTATTCGTGTAGTTGATGGTTCAGAAATTTCCTCAGGTCCCATCACTCACCACACCATCCCTATTCTAGTTACAATCCAAGGTTCACATCAAGAATTGATAACTTTTGATGTAATACTCTCCCCTCTATTTCCTATTGTTCTGGGGTTACATTGGCTACAATTGCATGAACCTTCAATAAATTGGAAAACTTTACATTTCACTTTGGATTCAACATATTGCAAGCAATCTTGTTACCAACACTCTTCTATTCCTCTGTTACAGATTAATGATGTACAACCTAAACCTGATATACCCCTTATCCCAGAAGTCTACTTCAAGTTTATTGAAGTCTTTAGCAAAAAAGAGGCAGAGACGTTGCCACCACATCGCTCTTACGACTGTCCTATAGATCTAAAACCCGGGACCACACCACCCTGCGGACGTCTCTACCCTCTCAATAAACATGAATTGGACCACCTTAAGGAGTACTTGGAGGAAAACCTAAGAAAAGGCTTTATACGTCCTTCCGTATCATCTGCTGCCGCCGGAATATTTTTCGTGAGAAATAAGGACCAGTCTCTTCGTCCAATAATAGACTATAGAGAACTGAACAACATCACCAAGAAGAACAGGTACCCATTGCCACTCATCCCTGAATTGATTGAAAGACTTCAAGATGCGAAGATATACACAAAGTTAGACTTGCGAGGAGCCTATAACTTGATTTGCATCAGAGAGGGGGATGAGTGGCTCACCGCATTTAGGACAAGATATGGACTGTATGAGTATCTAGTCATGCCCTTTGGCTTAACAAATGCACCAGCAACCTTCCAATTTTTCATCAACGATGTCTTTAGAGATCTTCTAGATATCTGTGTCGTGGTATACCTCGACGACATCTTGATCTACTCCTCCACCCTAGAAGATCATATAAAGCATGTCAGTTGGGTTTTATCCCGCCTACAAGTCCATCGTTTATATGCAAAGGCTGAAAAGTGCTTATTCCATACTCAAGACATCACATTTCTTGGATACCGTATTAGTCCTAGAGGTATACAGATGCAACAAGACAAAGTTGATGCAGTTAAACTCTGGCCTCAACCCACAACAAGGAAACAACTACAACGGTTTTTGGGATTCAGTAACTATTATAGAAAATTTATTAAAAATTATTCTAAAATAGTAAAACCTCTTACAAGACTCAGTCAGAGTGGACCAACTCAGTCAGGGTTTAAGAGAACTCCAAGTGGAGAATGAAACCCTGCGCAAAGTAATTAAAGACACAGCTCCCACTAAGATCCAAACTGTTGAACATTCACCTGAACCCTCGGTGTCCCCTCCGGATCTTTTTTATGGGGATAGAAGTCAGTATCGTCATTTCAAGAATGCCTGCCTTCTATTGTTCCATCTTAAACCCAGGACATATCCGAATGATAACATCAAGGTCCTTACTTTGATTTCTTATCTCCGAGCAGAACCCAGGGTTTGGGCTGACAACTTGTATGAAACACATAATCCAGTCCTAAGCTCACTTAACTCCTTTCTCACAGCAATGGATGAATTCTACTCAGACACCAACCTCCAACTCAGCGCTGAAGGAAAAATGAGAAAGTTAAAACAAGGGACAAGACCTGTTGAACTATATATAACGGAATTTAAACAGTTCGCCACGGATTCACAATGGAACAAAATAGCATTGAGGAACCAGTTCAGACTGGGTCTCTCTGAGTCCCTCAAGGACGAACTAGCCAGAGTGGTTCTACCCGAAAACTTAGAGACACTCATGAAATTGAGTATGCAAATAGACCGAAGACTTCGTGAAAGGAAGAGCGAACGTCATAATCTTGATGGGGTTTTCAAGAAACCCTCCTATACTCCACAAGCACCACCCATACCTACTCCAAAACAGACTGAAGCCATGGAAATTGGCTTCATTCGTGGTCCTTTGACTGCTGAAGAAAGATCCAGACGCAGAAATAAAGGGTTATGTATGTACTGCGGATTAGA
Source organism: Bombina bombina (assembly GCF_027579735.1). Lineage (NCBI taxonomy): Eukaryota > Metazoa > Chordata > Amphibia > Anura > Bombinatoridae > Bombina > Bombina bombina. The sequence goes on along the minus strand of NC_069504.1, from coordinate 690,175,259 downwards.
GAATCACACCGTCAGAGATTGTCCTTCTCTTGAAAGGAATAAATCCCGTAAGTGCTCATCTAATATAACCTCTCTAATTGTTCATAATAAACCAACTCACTGTAGTCTATTACTCTCTTTACAGTGGGAGCGAAAGCTACTGAAGAAAGAAGCAATCGTTGATACAGGAGCTCAGGGCAATTATATAGATCACTCACTTGTAACTCTAAATAAAATACCACTAATTAAAAAATTGAATCCTGTGTCTATTCGTGTAGTTGATGGTTCAGAAATTTCCTCAGGTCCCATCACTCACCACACCATCCCTATTCTAGTTACAATCCAAGGTTCACATCAAGAATTGATAACTTTTGATGTAATACTCTCCCCTCTATTTCCTATTGTTCTGGGGTTACATTGGCTACAATTGCATGAACCTTCAATAAATTGGAAAACTTTACATTTCACTTTGGATTCAACATATTGCAAGCAATCTTGTTACCAACACTCTTCTATTCCTCTGTTACAGATTAATGATGTACAACCTAAACCTGATATACCCCTTATCCCAGAAGTCTACTTCAAGTTTATTGAAGTCTTTAGCAAAAAAGAGGCAGAGACGTTGCCACCACATCGCTCTTACGACTGTCCTATAGATCTAAAACCCGGGACCACACCACCCTGCGGACGTCTCTACCCTCTCAATAAACATGAATTGGACCACCTTAAGGAGTACTTGGAGGAAAACCTAAGAAAAGGCTTTATACGTCCTTCCGTATCATCTGCTGCCGCCGGAATATTTTTCGTGAGAAATAAGGACCAGTCTCTTCGTCCAATAATAGACTATAGAGAACTGAACAACATCACCAAGAAGAACAGGTACCCATTGCCACTCATCCCTGAATTGATTGAAAGACTTCAAGATGCGAAGATATACACAAAGTTAGACTTGCGAGGAGCCTATAACTTGATTTGCATCAGAGAGGGGGATGAGTGGCTCACCGCATTTAGGACAAGATATGGACTGTATGAGTATCTAGTCATGCCCTTTGGCTTAACAAATGCACCAGCAACCTTCCAATTTTTCATCAACGATGTCTTTAGAGATCTTCTAGATATCTGTGTCGTGGTATACCTCGACGACATCTTGATCTACTCCTCCACCCTAGAAGATCATATAAAGCATGTCAGTTGGGTTTTATCCCGCCTACAAGTCCATCGTTTATATGCAAAGGCTGAAAAGCGCTTATTCCATACTCAAGACATCACATTTCTTGGATACCGTATTAGTCCTAGAGGTATACAGATGCAACAAGACAAAGTTGATGCAGTTAAACTCTGGCCTCAACCCACAACAAGGAAACAACTACAACGGTTTTTGGGATTCAGTAACTATTATAGAAAATTTATTAAAAATTATTCTAAAATAGTAAAACCTCTTACAAGACTAACCAGCTCCAACATACCCTATAGATGGAATGATCAGGCTAACCAGGCCTTCCATTTCCTTAAGGAGTCATTCACTTCAGCCCCTATATTAAGTTTCCCGGATTCAACTCTCCCATACATTTTGGAAGTTGACTCATCGGAATACGCCTTGGGTGCAGTTCTATCCCAACGAAAATCCTTAAACTCACCTCTTCATCCAGTTGCCTTTTTCTCAAACACTTTATCTCCTGCAGAGATGAATTATCCCATAGGGGAAAAAGAACTGCTTGCTATTAAAAGGGCCTTCGAACATTGGAGACACCTTTTAGAGGGGACCAAAGATCCGATTATTATTTACACTGATCACCGCAATCTTGAGTACCTGCAAAAAAACAAGTCACTCTCAAGCAGACAAGTCAGGTGGAATCTTTACTTCAGTCGCTTCAATTACCAGATTATCTATAGACCCGGATCTCGGAATGGAAAAGCGGACGCACTCTCAAGATTAATAGACAAGCCACCTTCTTCTTCTTCACCCACTTCAATAATACCTCCTGATAGATTCCTTGGAGCAATGATGGTTTCGGAAAGTGACATCCAATTAGCACTCAAATCTGATAAGCAGATACCATATAATAAAGTCTCCTTTAACAAGGATCTATATTTCCATGGCACCAGACTATACATTCCAGGATCACTTAGAAGTCGACTGATAAGAGAATTCCATGAACCACCTCTTTCAGGACATCCAGGAATCCAACGAACTCTGGAACTCATACAAAGATACTATTGGTGGCCAAACATGTTCATCACAGTACAGGATTTTATAAAGTCTTGTAAGATTTGTACTGTTTCAAAGGCAGAGAAGAAACCTCCATACGGCTTCCTAATGCCTTTGCCCATTCCAAACTCTCCGTGGAACCATTTAGGAATGGACTTCATAGTCGATCTACCTCTCAGTTCTGGGAAAAATACCATCCTAGTTATTACAGACCTTCTAACTAAGATGGCACATTTTATTCCTTTTCATAAGATCCCCTCATCTTCTGAAACTGCTCAACTTTTTTTGGATAATGTAGTACGTCTTCATGGTCTACCCTCCATCCTGACAACTGATAGGGGAAGTCAGTTTACCTCCCGCTTTTGGAAACATCTCACCACAGCCTTACAAATTGATCATCGTTTAACTACCTCCTATCACCCGCAGACAAACGGTCAGTCAGAAAGAATCAATCATTGGTTAGAGCAGTATTTAAGGTGCTACTGTGCTTTTCACCAACAGGACTGGTACAAATTTCTAAGTATGGCTGAATTCTCCTACAATAACACTTTAAACTCCTCTTCTCAAATGACACCTTTTTATGCTAATTATGCATATCATCCTCGTTTATCGTTTAACTATTCTGGTGTTGAAGACATACCCTCCGTAGATGACTTGCTACATAAATTAACGGAAAACTATCTGCTACTGAAGAAGAATATACAACAGGCTCAGGCTTCCCAAAAGCGGTTCTACGATCTTAGAAGAAGACCTTCTCCTAGATACTCTGTAGGTGACAGGGTTTGGCTTTCCACTAAATTTTTGCGTCTCCAGGTACCTAGCAAAAAGCTTGCCACTCTTTTCATCGGACCATTCCCGATTTCAAAAATCATAAATGAGAATGCTGTGGTTCTGGAACTCCCGCCTAGCCTTAAAATTCACCCTTCATTCCATGTGTCCCTCTTAAAACCTGTTGCAACTTTGGACAAAATTGAACAAGTGCTTCCTCCGGCATCTACCATCCTGGATGTGGACTCCTTTGAAGTACATGATATTTTAGATTCCAGAATTGTCAGTGGCATTCTCCAGTATCTCATTCGCTGGAAGGGGTTTTCACCTGAGGATGACACCTGGGAGCCTTCTACCAATGTCGATGCTCCTAGACTTATAGCTCGCTTCCATAGACGTTACCCTCGCAGACCCAAACCCCAAGCCGAGGGTCGGCTTGCTTGAAGGGGGGGATCTGTCAGGAATCCACTCCATGATTTCTCTCTCACCTAAACTTACCTGCTCAGCTACACCACTCCCCTATTTAAGGCTTCTGTGCACATTAAACAGGTGCTTAGTTATTGTTGATTCCAGCTAGATACTACGCCATTCTTCCTGTGTTTTGCATTACTCAGGATCAAGCAAGCTTTACTCCTTTTACAGGATTACAAAGTATTTAATTCCTGTTTCAAATACCAAAACCTCAAGAGAAATTGTGTAACAAACTCCTGCAGTACTGACCGCAGCTACAAGCAGCTGATACCACATACAGCAGTGAACCGCAGCAAGGCATAACTGAAATCCCTCAATAAAATACAGAAGAAACAGAGTGCGCTGCAAACAGCTCTACCTATTCTCTATTTGTTAAAAAATTATAAATGCAGTTTTACCATATATTAAAACATAACTATTACAAAAATTAAATAAATTCAATGTATACTTTATTTTCACGATATATATTAAAACACTTTAAAATATTATAAGGTGCACCTTATAGTTAATAATATCTCAATAAGCTGCTTTTTGTTTCACACAACTTAATATCCCAAATGCTTAGGGGCAAGCATAGACACGGTTCTATTAGACCGCAAATTAATCTGCAACAATGTTCCTTTTATGTATTCAATAAAACTTTTTCTTCTTGTGACCATATGTTAACCAAATGAATAAGTTTGTCCTCTTTATATTGCTATTTTTTAATCTTTTATGTCCCCAAAAAGATCTTTCTTATTGCTGTATGTTTTATACATTGGGTGATTAGCAATCGTTGGTTGAAACAGTATTCATAATAAACAATCCCTTGTATCCTCTGTATGCGTGGGTTAAAATGTCCCAAAATATAAAAACTGATAGTCACTCACCAGAATCCGAAAGGTTTTTATTTCTTTTACCTTTCCCCGACTCTGCTATTCCTTCTATTGCAGCGCTGTTAGTGTCTCAAAATTAGCCGTTACTCCGGCTGTGACGTGTGTCTTCTCACGTGATTACTCCGCTGCTCCAATAGCCAGGTCGGGTTACCGGTGGCAGTTTTTTCAAAATTCGTAGTGTAATTTCTCAAAGGTATCGATATCTTTCAAGGGTGTTCAGTAGTAAGGTCTCTAGAGGTTTTTCTTGATTCCTTAATCACCCGTGGTACTTGCTCGATTGGGCTGCTGTGTGTAGGGATAACAATTCCGTTATAAAAGCTGGCCAGCTGAACGGACACGATCCTCACTCATCTACGCGTTTCAGCTTAAAGCTTTTTTCAAGATGAGTCTGTTCCTGTACAGCAGCCTTCTTATGTGGATTTCTTTAAAGGGATATGTCTTTTTTTAAAGGGACAACTTATCTCTCAGTTACTTCTTCAATTTTCTCAACTTATTCTTTTGAGAATGGAACATTTAATTATAAACATAGTAAAATGTATTTAATCCAAAGGACATTTTGTGACAATGGAAATTTTATTATACACAATAATTGATTTAATCGCATTTATTCCCTTACTTAATAAGTTCAATCCAATAAAGTATTCAAAACATAATAATGATAATAGATTATTAATAACCCAAATTCAAAACTCATGACTACCTTCTTTTAAACAACTTTCATGTTAATCTAAATGAATCTATACCAAAACTAATATAATATTAATTTATTTATTGAGTATTTCTTTCCTATTATTAAATATAGATACAAACTGAATTTTAAAAATATATATTAAAACTGTCATGTACTTTAAAATTGTTCTTGTAAAAAATATATATTTCTATAATTAATAAAATCATATCATCTACATCATTTTAAAATATATTATTTAGAAATACATTATATAAAAGGATTAAGATCTAGCTCTGCATTAAGGCCTAAGGGAGTAAGAGTTTTAAAATTAAAAATTAGCTCTGCTTCTGATCTTAAAAGTTTCTTATTAATATCTCCCCCACGCCAATCTTGTTTAATCTTTCTCAAGCCCCAGTATTTCATGCCTTTCGGATTCTGATTATGTTCTTCTTTAAAATGTTTAGAGAGCAAATGTTTTTCATATCCATTTTCTATATTTAGGATATGCTCTCTAATTCTGTCCCTCAACATGCGTGAGGTCTCTCCCAAGTATTGCTTATGGCATGGGCATTCTATTATATACACAACATTTTTATCAGAGCATTTTATCTGGTCTCTAATTTTATATTCTTTTTAAGTTACACTTGATTTTACACTAGTTTTTTTACTGCTATACTTGCAGGCTTTGCAAGATATACAAGGGAAATATCCCTCTATTTTGTGTCCTTTTAGGTCTACATCTCTTAAGCTTGGTTTCATAGGTTTAAAAGTGCTAGGTGCTAGTATATTTTTAAAATTCTTTGTTTTTCTAAACACTATTTTTGGTTTGTCAGTAAGGGATTCACCAATATAGGGATCTCTTTGAAGTAAGTGCCAGTGCTTATTTAAAACCTCTCTTAATTTACTATGATTGATATTATAATCCGTAATAAAAGGGATATTTAGAAACTCATTATTGCACTCTTTTCTCATTCTGCTTTGTAATAGATCTTGCTGAGTTTTTCCTTTGGCTTCCACTCTAGCAGTGTTTATAAGTTCTTTATTATAACCTCTCTTTTTGAACTTCCCTTCCAAGTGATTGGCCTGTAGTTCAAAATCCTCCTGTCTAGTGCAATTTTTTCTAATTCGTAGAAATTGATTTTTAGGAATATTTTCTAACCATTTTTTATAATGACAGCTATTACTATGAATGTAACCGTTTGAATCAACCTCCTTAAAATGAGTTTTTGTAATAATTTCATTGTTATGTATTTCAATATCTACATCCAAATAGCTTATATTGCTAGTGCTGATTTCATAAGTTAATTTAATATCAAATTCATTGTTATTAAAATCCTCTAAAAACATATCTAAAATTTCCTTATCCCCTTTCCATATTAAAACTATATCATCTATGAAACGACGATAGAGCACCAAGTTCGCCTCCCAGTGTGATCCATGAATTAGCTTTTCTTCTATGAATCCCATGAAAAGGTTTGCATAACTGGGGGCGAACTTGGTGCCCATCGCCGTTCCTTTTATTTGTAAATAAAATTGATTATTAAAATTAAAGTAATTATTATTTAAAATATAAGATATACTATCGAGTAAAAATTGAATTTGTTCTATGGGCATTTCTCCCCTCTTATTTAAAAAATATTCTACTGCCTGTAAACCTAAAGTGTGTTTAATACTCGTATATAGAGAGCACACATCACATGTTACTAGAATAAAATCTTTTTCCCATTTAATATTTTTTAAAATCTTTATTAATTCTGTAGAATCCTTCAAATGGGATGGGAGGCTAATTACATAATCTTGAAGGAAACTATCCACATATTCTGACAAATTTGAAGAAATAGATTCTATCCCGGAAATTATAGGCCTACCCGGGGGATTTTTTAGGGATTTATGTATTTTTGGGAGGTAATAAAAAATTGGTATTCGTGGGTAATTTATGTTTAAAAAGCCATATTCCTTCCCATTAATAATTCCTGTATTATGTGCTCTATCTAATAATTTTACTAGTTCTTTGCTTAGTTTGGAAGTGGGGTTTATTTTTATTTTCTTATATGTTTCCTTGTCATCCAATAGTCTATTAGCCTCTTTTTCATATTCTCCTGTATCTAATATAACAATCCCCCCTCCCTTATCCGCTTGCTTAATAGTAATTAGTTGATTATTTTGTAGATCCTTCAGAGTTTCATTTTCCTTTTTTGTAAGATTATATTTCATTTTATCTACATTCATGTTTTCAATATCTTTTTTAACTGCCCTCTCAAACATTTCTATATTTCTGCCCTTTTCTGTAGTTGGAAAAAAATGAGATTTAGGCTTAAAATTAGTATGGTGAAAGCCTCTTTTATCATTGTCTATTTCACGCTCTATGGGGTTTTTTATAAAATATCTTTTTAGAGTGACATTTCGAATGAAGCTATTTACATTTATCAAAGTGTTGAATTTGTTCAATTTATTTGATGGTGCGAATGTCAGACCTTTTTGTAATACTTTATATTGAATATCGCTCAACTCTATAGAGCTTAGATTAAAAATTCCTTGTTTGTCTACCACATTCTTCTCTGTTTCTCTCTTTCCTCCTCTACCTCTGGTTCCTCTCTTTCTCTTTTTTTCTGTTTCATTCTGTCTGTTTCTCTCCTGTCCTCTCCTAAAAAAGAGACTGAGGTGCCTTGTTGTGGGCTATCTAGATTAGTTCTTAAATCCAGATCTCTTAAGGGCTCAAATCTATTGTGAGTGGACCAATTTGATTCTTTTTGTCTCCAATCTTCTTTTTTAGCTCTCCAATTTTGTTTGTTATAGTTATACCTGGACCTATTATAATTGTCACCCTGGTGTGTATAATAGCCATAATTTTCAGTGTTTCTCTCTCTATTATAATTATCTCTTCTATATGTAGGGAAACTATAGCTTTCAGTGTTTCTTTCTTTATTCCAATTACTATTATAATTTGAATTGGGTTTAAAATATTCACCTGGTATTCTTTGATTAGAAGCTGAGTCTCTATTTTTATTTTGTTCTATATTTTTATTCCCTAAATAAATTCTATTTGCAAAAGAATTTGATTTCATATTCTTTTTTATTATTCTTTTTAGAAAAAATCTTCCATTTTGGATCATTTTCTGGTTGTTGTTTAACTGTCTCAGTTTCTGGAGATTGGATATCATTATTTTTATCAGTATTTTTATAATCCACTATATCTCTATTCATTTTTCTACATTTAATCTCAATAGTTTCTTTTTTTATATCCTTTAGATTATTTATAATTTTTGTTTGTATATTTTTATATTCTCCCTCTTTATTCCAGGGGGATAGTTCATTACTTAGGTGCTCAATTTTTTCTCCAAATTCCCTCAAACTGATATTCCTCGATTTTACAATTATTTTCATTAAAGTAACAGATGCGTTACTTAAAGTCTCAAACCATTCTTTTTGAAGGTGTTCTTGTAATAGAAAAGTACAGTCCTTTAATAATCTCAAGCCTCTAGGCACAATATTTAGATTAATGTATTTTTGCAAGAAGCTGACTTCTAATTTTTGTTTCATCTCTTTAATTAGTATTTTTTCTAGATCCTCACACATCTCTGGAATATTCCCTAATGGAACTTTTGTCATAGGTTCAGTAGAATCCTCCAATTTTTCTATTTCAGTAAATAAATTTAATCTTACTTTAAATATATCCATAATATTTAAATCTAACTATAAGGGTTAAGGGAAAAATATTAGAAAACAACAGGAAAGGTAAACCCTTGGTGGTAGAATAAAGCAACTCTATATTGTGTGGTTTCCCAAAAACCCACACCAAATATAAATGAAATACAGAAGAAACAGAGTGCGCTGCAAACAGCTCTACCTATTCTCTATTTGTTAATAAATTATAAATGCAGTTTTACCATATATTAAAACATAACTATTACAAAAATTAAATAAATTCAATGTATACTTTATTTTCACAATATATATTAAAACACTTTAAAATATTATAAGGTGCACCTTATAGTTAATAATATCTCAATAAGCTGCTTTTTGTTTCACACAACTTAATATCCCAAATGCTTAGGGGCAAGCATAGACACGGTTCTATTAGACCGCAAATTAATCTGCAACAATGTTCCTTTTATGTATTCAATAAAACTTTTTCTTCTTGTGACCATATGTTAACCAAATGAATAAGTTTGTCCTCTTTATATTGCTATTTTTTAATCTTTTATGTCCCCAAAAAGATCTTTCTTATTGCTGTATGTTTTATACATTGGGTGATTAGCAATCGTTGGTTGAAACAGTATTCATAATAAACAATCCCTTGTATCCTCTGTATGCGTGGGTTAAAATGTCCCAAAATATAAAAACTGATAGTCACTCACCAGAATCCGAAAGGTTTTTATTTCTTTTACCTTTCCCCGACTCTGCTATTCCTTCTATTGCAGCGCTGTTGAGGGACAGAATTAGAGAGCATATCCTAAATATAGAAAATGGATATGAAAAACATTTGCTCTCTAAACATTTTAAAGAAGAACATAATCAGAATCCGAAAGGCATGAAATACTGAGGCTTGAGAAAGATTAAACAAGATTGGCGTGGGGGAGATATTAATAAGAAACTTTTAAGATCAGAAGCAGAGCTAATTTTTAATTTTAAAACCCTTAATCCCTTAGGCCTTAATGCAGAGCTAGATCTTAATCCTTTTATATAATGTATTTCTAAATAATATATTTTAAAATGATGTAGATGATATGATTTTATTAATTATAGAAATATATATTTTTTACAAGAACAATTTTAAAGTACATGACAGTTTTAATATATATTTTTAAAATTCAGTTTGTATCTATATTTAATAATAGGAAAGAAATACTCAATAAATAAATTAATATTATATTAGTTTTGGTATAGATTCATTTAGATTAACATGAAAGTTGTTTAAAAGAAGGTAGTCATGAGTTTTGAATTTGGGTTATTAATAATCTATTATCATTATTATGTTTTGAATACTTTATTGGATTGAACTTATTAAGTAAGGGAATAAATGCGATTAAATCAATTATTGTGTATAATAAAATTTCCATTGTCACAAAATGTCCTTTGGATTAAATACATTTTACTATGTTTATAATTAAATGTTCCATTCTCAAAAGAATAAGTTGAGAAAATTGAAGAAGTAACTGAGAGATAAGTTGTCCCTTTAAGAAAAGACATATCCCTTTAAAGAAATCCACATAAGAAGGCTGCTGTACAGGAACAGACTCATCTTGAAAAAAGCATTAAGCTGAAACGCGTAGATGAGTGAGGATCGTGTCCGTTCAGCTGGCTAGCTTTTATAACGGAATTGTTATCCCTACACACAGCAGCCCAATCGAGCAAGTACCACGGGTGATTAAGGAATCAAGAAAAACCTCTAGAGACCTTACTACTGAACACCCTTGAAAGATATCGATACCTTTGAGAAATTACACTACGAATTTTGAAAAAACTGCCACCGGTAACCCGACCTGGCTATTGGAGCAGCGGAGTAATCACGTGAGAAGACACACGTCACAGCCGGAGTAACGGCTAATTTTGAGACACTAACAGCGCTGCAATAGAAGGAATAGCAGAGTCGGGGAAAGGTAAAAGAAATAAAAACCTTTCGGATTCTGGTGAGTGACTATCAGTTTTTATATTTTGGGACATTTTAACCCACGCATACAGAGGATACAAGGGATTGTTTATTATGAATTCTGTTTCAACCAACGATTGCTAATCACCCAATGTATAAAAAATACAGCAATAAGAAAGATCTTTTTGGGGACATAAAAGATTAAAAAATAGCAATATAAAGAGGACAAACTTATTCATTTGGTTAACATATGGTCACAAGAAGAAAAAGTTTTATTGAATACATAAAAGGAACATTGTTGCAGATTAATTTGCGGTCTAATAGAACCGTGTCTATGCTTGCCCCTAAGCATTTGGGATATTAAGTTGTGTGAAACAAAAAGCAGCTTATTGAGATATTATTAACTATAAGGTGCACCTTATAATATTTTAAAGTGTTTTAATATATATTGTGAAAATAAAGTATACATTGAATTTATTTAATTTTTGTAATAGTTATGTTTTAATATATGGTAAAACTGCATTTATAATTTATTAACAAATAGAGAATAGATAGAGCTGTTTGCAGTGCACTCTGTTTCTTCTGTATTTCATTTATATTTGGTGTGGGTTTTTGGGAAACCACACAATATAGAGTTGCTTTATTCTACCACCAAGGGTTTACCTTTCCTGTTTTTTGAAATCCCTCAATACTCAGGGAACTACTTCAGTATTTCTATATTTCTATACCTCGGATTTCTACCACCATCTGGAGAAAAAACAATCAAGACTTACTTTAAGGAAAAGACTCCGGTTGTTCACGGAACTTAACCACGCCCACCAGGCTCCGAGTTTGCTACTTCAACAGTGTCCACCCAGAGCTCTGAGGTAACTTGCTTATTTAACATCCACTGTTTCCCTGCTTATTCGATGCTGCTGTATTGCACCTATTCAGAACAGCTCCGGTAACGGACTCCAGTTACGCCCCTTAAGGGTGGGTCTAAAGTGAGACGCTGTCACTCAGAAACACAGACTGAGCAGAGACGCAGGTTAAGCTGCAGCATCTAACCTCTCAGCTACAAATTATGCAGTCTCTACCTGAACACTTTTTGCATATAACGTCTCTCACTCTAATCCAGTTTACCATACAGTGAACTTTCCTGAACTTATTGCTTTGTAAATAGTGTGAACTCAGAAATTACTTTATCTTTAAAGACATAACACTGCTGACAACTTAAGTCACAGTAACTCCTCGGTTGTTAACTGGACACTCAAGTTAATACAACTATTATTTTGATTTAAAACAAAATTCACTACTAGTCATTCTGGGCATATAACTTATATTAGCGCAGAGACTTAAGTGATACATTCCATCATTCAAGGAGATTGATCTACAGTTGTGATTCCCTTAACTCTACGCAAGGTATATCTCACATATCTGACACTGAGTTACTTCTCTTTGATTAGATAATATCTTTGTGAATTTCTTGACTGTGATTCTGTGTCATTCCAGTGTATAATTAATTGTCTGAAGTGTCTCTTATCCAGTGTAATGGTGCATCTAACGCTGCAAGCATATATAACTTACAATGATTGAGAAAAAATAGTTCTGGATTTTTTATTATGACTATATTTCATCATCCCATGCAATTCTACATTGTCCTAAGAGTATAACTTCATTCGAGCGAGTGTCTCAGCTTTTCTAAGGTTAACTGGTATGCTAGCTTTTGTTTTTCTATATATTTTGTGAGGAGAATATATGACTATATAATTAAGTACAGACTATGATTTTTTTTCTTTTCAAAATAGTCCAGATTAATTTAACTGTTAACTTAACCTTTATGTGCATAATTTGCACTTTATCTATGTATTTATTTTGGCCAGGTATTAACCTAGTAGTGGTTTTGTTTTTGTTGAGGATAATGTAGGACCATATATTCAGTATATGCCAAGATGTATCCCCGGGTATTCTATGTTGTGTAAATCTTTAATTTAGTTTCTATATACTGATACTTTCGGATTCATAACTATATGTAGCTGGAATATTTCAAGACTATTTATACCAAGTGCATAATTTGCACTTTATCTATGTATTTATTTTGGGTAGGCATAGACTCAGTATTACGGTAAAATTGCGCGTAGCACTATTCGCCTTCGAGCGCACACTTTATTTAATTGGGATCCGTATACTTAGAACACAAATACTTTTTAATGTTCCCCCTTCTTTCTTTTCTCTCTTTTTCTCGTTTTTCCTGGTGGATGTGTTCATTTGTTTTATCTCTTGTTCTGTGTGGTCTTTCGTGTATTTTCTGTATGAATTGACCTGTAATGTATGCGGTGTGAGTGGCAGATCCGTGAGCTTTATCCATATCCATACCTAGCAAGATGTTTTTTATTATTTGAAGGTACACATCAACAACCAATAGGCAACCTCATATGGCGTTTAAATTTCACCTTCACACTGAGGCTGGACATTCCTTGACAAAGGGGAGGAGTCCCCGAAACGCGGGTCGGAACCAGCAAGACTCCCACACCTGTACTGACCCTGATCACGGCAACTACGACCTGCATTGTATCTGGTTACCGGTTAGCCTGTGGAAAGGAAACAGCGAGAGGGGATATCTACAACAGTGAGAACATTTCCACACCGAAGGTTACGCTGGAAATAAAGTCTCACGGTATTGGCAAATCTGATGTAACAGGTAATATTGCCGCTTATGACTGACACTGCAGCCTTGCTATATTTCGAATTACCTGCACAGAGACACTGATGCTGCTATCTATTGATCTGTCCTGGTACAGGTTTGGAGCATTCAGGTATATCGCACAACAGCTTTACCGTGAGTGAACATCAAAGGGTGTGATGTTGTACTTTCTATATGAATGTACCTCGCTAACAGTTTGGTAACCGATAATATACGCCGGTGGTGATACAATTGCTATTCAAGCCTTAGGTTACAAGGGCGGCATTCTGAATATCTACAGCACTTTTTTTTACAAACCTCCAATAAGGACATCCCAGTATACATTAATTGTACTGTGTGATCATATAACGCCTTAAACATAAGAAAGGACATTTGAGTTTGCATCTTTACAACATCTTTTATTACAAGAAAGGACATTTAAGTCTGCATGTTCATTTTTGGAAAAGACATTTATTTTGTATTATTTTTTCTTTGCAATTGATACAAGAAAGCCTCTTTGTTTTCAGTTTGGATACAAATATTTCAACATGGACTGTTTATTTTTGATCATTACTGATGTTATATGAGGAAATAGTGTTGTTGTGAAATTTTGTGCAATAAGTTGTGTTCTATTCTATCTTGAGCTATATCAATATATTTAGTATTTTTCAGTGATAGGTGGAGTGGGTCTTCACTCACTGGGGACGCCCAGTGGGTGTTATTTTGCTCAGATTGATTACTCTAGTATTGAGTATTATTTTTTAGTTTACGTTTAGGATTGCTTGGAGGGAGTATGGATATGTTTGGTGGATGGGGTATGTGTGGATATGAGTAAGCTCTCTTGTACTCTTCCTTTTGTATGATTTGGTAGCTGTAATCATTAAAATCTAAATTCATTTCTAAGACTCTTTGGCTGGGATTTGTTTGTATTATATATATATATATATATATATATATATATATATATATATATATATATATATATATATTGCAGTGTAGGATCCCCCCTTAGCCCCCAACCTCCCTGATCCCCTCCAAACAGCTCTCTAACCCTCCCCCCTCTACCTATTTGCCGCCATCTACCAGTACCCAGTTTGCTAAATAGTTGCAGCGGTGTAGGGGGGCAGATTAGGGGTGTTTAGACTCGGGGTACATGTTAGGGTGTTAGGTGTAGACAGCTCCCATAGGAATCAATGGGATATCTGGCAGCAGCGAACTTGTACTTTCGCTATGGTCAGACTCCCATTGATTCCTATGGGATCCGCAGCGTCTAGGGTGGCGGTTTGAAAACCAGGTACGCTGGGCCGGAAAAGTGCAGAGCGTACCTGCTAGTTTTTTGATAACTAGCAAAAGTAGTCAGATTGTGCCGAACTTGTGTGAGGAACATCTGGAGTGACGTAAGAATCGATCTGTGTCAGACTGAGTCCGGCGGATCGAAGTTTACGTCACAAAATTCTACTTTTGCCGGTCTCTAGCCTTTGATAACTAAGGCGAATCAGCCTTTCCACAAATACGCTGCGGAATTCCAGCATATTTGAGGTTGACGGCTTGATAACTAGGCCCCATAGACTGTAAACTGTATCTACTAGCACTCAAAAAAACTACAAGAAATACAATAGATGTTGCTGAGGCAATGCAAATAGCTGCCCTGTCCAAAAGCTCAAGTCAAAGTGATTGAAGATGGCTAAGCTTCCCCAGTCTCCCACCTCCCTGTGCCATGTCACAAGTGAATTGGACAAGCCTGTATGGCATTTAAAGCCTGACTTGCTGTCCCTAACCATCAGTCATTAGTAGTTTTCAGGATTGGACAGGGTATGTTAAGCACATAAATGACCCCCGGCACATCACTGCAAATGAATGACTTGATTAGCCAAACAATCTCAGCTCCTTTCCTCAGTTTCCTGCCCCTTTATTTTGGCGCAAATCAAACAAACAGAATTAATGTAATAAACAAACATGCAATATTTTCATCCGTTTTGTTCCTCAGTTTATTCAGATAGTCAGGATTCTGATAAATTCTCAAATTTACATAAATGAATCTGAGGTTGAATGCACGTCTGAAAAATATACCCCAAGCAGCATAAAAAAGTACAATGCAGTGCAAGTGAATGACACAGCTCGGCACCAAAAATCATGAGACATGCCTGAAAAAGTTATGTGACATTACAATCGAACAGGTGATTATGCATTGCCTAGAAAGCTATCTGTGGTTTGAAAGAAAACCACTTTGTTTATAGAAGAAGAGACTAATTGGAACTAAATATGAATAATAAGTGGATATTTGTGGATATTAATACTAATTATATAATGATTAGAATAATTCAGTACTTTTCTCTCAAGATTTTTTTTTGCAGGCTTTCTGTGCAGTCCAGCTGTTCTGTGATGGAATAGCGGGCCTTTATCTATGTGTTTAACCCCCTTGCAAGGATTAAACACATACAGTTTCATACGGCTAGATTTGGAGTTTTGTCGGTAACGACACGAAAAACTAACGCCGGCTTTTTTCTGGCCGCACCATAAAAATAACTCTGGTATTGAGAGTCCACATAAAGGCTGCATTAGGCTCCAAAAAAGGAGCATAGAGCATTTTTAACGCAGCTTCAACTCTCGATACCAGAGTTGCTTACGCAAGCGGCCAGCCTCAAAAACGTGCTCATGCACGATTCTCCCATAGAAAACAATGGGGCTGTTTGAGCTGAAAAAAAACCTAACACCTGCAAAAAAGCCGCGTTCAGCTCCTAACGCAGCCCCATTGTTTGCTATGCGGAAACACTTCCTACGTCTGCACCTAACACTCTAACATGTACCCCGAGTCTAAACACCCCTAACCTTACACTTATTAACCCCTAATCTGCCGCCCCCGCTATCGCTGACCCCTGCATATTATTATTAACCCCTAATCTGCCGCTCCGTAAACCGCCGCTACTTACATTATCCCTATGTACCCCTAATCTGCTGCCCTAACATCGCCGACCCCTATATTATATTTATTAACCCCTAATCTGCCCCCCACAACGTCGCCTCCACCTGCCTACACTTATTAACCCCTAATCTGCCGACCGGACCTGAGCGCTACTATAATAAAGTTATTAACCCCTAATCCGCCTCACTAACCCTATAATAAATAGTATTAACCCCTAATCTGCCCTCCCTAACATCGCCGACACCTAACTTCAATTATTAACCCCTAATCTGCCGACTGGAGCTCACCGCTATTCTAATAAATGTATTAACCCCTAAAGCTAAGTCTAACCCTAACACTAACACCCCCTTAAATTAAATATAATTTAAATCTAACGAAATTAATTAACTCTTATTAAATAAATTATTCCTATTCAAAGCTAAATACTTACCTGTAAAATAAATCCTAATATAGCTACAATATAAATTATAATTATATTATAGCTATTTTAGGATTAATATTTATTTTACAGGTAACTTTGTATTTATTTTAACCAGGTACAATAGCTATTAAATAGTTAAGAACTATTTAATAGCTAAAATAGTTAAAATAATTACAAATTTACCTGTAAAAGAAATACTAACCTAAGTTACAATTAAACCTAACACTACACTATCAATAAATTAATTAAATAAACTACTTACAATTACCTACAATTAACCTAACACTACACTATCAATAAATTAATTAAATACAATTCCTACAAATAAATACAATTAAATAAACTTGCTAAAGTACAAAAAATAAAAAAGAACTAAGTTACAAAAAATAAAAAAATATTTACAAACATAAGAAAAATATTACAACAATTTTAAACTAATTACACCTACTCTAAGCCCCCTAATAAAATAACAAAGCCCCCCAAAATAAAAAAATGCCCTACCCTATTCTAAATTACTAAAGTTCAAAGCTCTTTTACCTTACCAGCCCTGAACAGGGCCCTTTGCGGGGCATGCCCCAAGAAGTTCAGCTCTTTTGCCTGTAAAAAAAAAAATACAATACCCAAGCCCCCCAACATTACAACCCACCACCCACATACCCCTAATCTAACCCAAACCCCCCTTAAATAAACCTAACACTAAGCCCCTGAAGATCTTCCTACCTTGTCTTCACCTCACCGGGTTCAACGATCTGTCCAGAAGAGCTCCTCCGATGTCCTGATCCAAGCCCAAGCGGGGGGCTGAAGAGGTCCATGATCCGGCTGAAGTCTTCATCCAAGCGGGGCAGAAGAGGTCTTACATCCGATTGAAGTCTTCATCCAAGCGGGATCTTCTATGGTCATCCATCCGGAGCGGAGCGGCAGGATCCTGAAGACCTCCAACGCGGAACATCCATCCTGGCCGACGACTGAACGACGAATGACGGTTCCTTTAAATGACGTCATCCAAGATGGCGTCCCTCGAATTCCGATTGGCTGATAGGATTCTATCAGCCAATCGGAATTAAGGTAGGAATATTCTGATTGGCTGATGGAATCAGCCAATCAGAATCAAGTTCAATCCGATTGGCTGATCCAATCAGCCAATCAGATTGAGCTCACATTCTATTGGCTGTTCCGATCAGCCAATAGAATGCGAGCTCAATTTGATTGGCTGATCGGATCAGCCAATCGGATTGAACTTGATTCTGATTGGCTGACTCCATCAGCCAATCAGAATATTCCTACCTTAATTCCGATTGGCTGATAGAATCCTATCAGCCAATCGGAATTCGAGGGACGCCATCTTGGATGACGTCATTTAAAGGAACCGTCATTCGTCGTTCAGTCGTCGGCCAGGATGGATGTTCCGCGTCGGAGGTCTTCAGGATCCTGCCGCTCCGCTCCAGATGGATGACCATAGAAGATCCCGCTTGGATGAAGACTTCAATCGGATGGAAGACCTCTTCTGCCCCGCTTGGATGAAGACTTCAGCCGGATCATGGACCTCTTCAGCCCCCCGCTTGGGCTTGGATCAGGACATCGGAGGAGCTCTTCTGGACAGATCGTTGAACCCGGTGAGGTGAAGACAAGGTAGGAAGATCTTCAGGGGCTTAGTGTTAGGTTTATTTAAGGGGGTTTGGGTTAGATTAGGGGTATGTGGGTGGTGGGTTGTAATGTTGGGGGGCTTGGGTATTGTATTTTTTTTTTTACAGGCAAAAGAGCTGAACTTCTTGGGGCATGCCCCGCAAAGGGCCCTGTTCAGGGCTGGTAAGGTAAAAGAGCTTTGAACTTTAGTAATTTAGAATAGGGTAGGGCATTTTTTTTATTTTGGGGGGCTTTGTTATTTTATTAGGGGGCTTAGAGTAGGTGTAATTAGTTTAAAATTGTTGTAATATTTTTCTTATGTTTGTAAATATTTTTTTATTTTTTGTAACTTAGTTCTTTTTTATTTTTTGTACTTTAGCAAGTTTATTTAATTGTATTTATTTGTAGGAATTGTGTTTAATTAATTTATTGATAGTGTAGTGTTAGGTTAATTGTAGGTAATTGTAGGTAGTTTATTTAATTAATTTATGGATAGTGTAGTGTTAGGTTTAATTGTAACTTAGGTTAGGATTTATTTTACAGGTAAATTTGTAATTATTTTAACTATTTTAGCTATTAAATAGTTCTTAACTATTTAATAGCTATTGTACCTGGTTAAAATAAATACAAAGTTACCTGTAAAATAAATATTAATCCTAAAATAGCTATAATATAATTATAATTTATATTGTAGCTATATTAGGATTTATTTTACAGGTAAGTATTTAGCTTTAAATAGGAATAATTTATTTAATAAGAGTTAATTAATTTCGTTAGATTTAAATTATATTTAACTTAGGGGGGTGTTAGTGTTAGGGTTAGACTTAGCTTTAGGGGTTAATACATTTATTAGAATAGCGGTGAGCTCCAGTCGGCAGATTAGGGGTTAATGTTTGAAGTTAGGTGTCGGCGATGTTAGGGAGGGCAGATTAGGGGTTAATATTATTTATTATTGGGTTAGTGAGGCGGATTAGGGGTTAATAACTTTATAATAATAGCGGTGCGGTCCGCTCGGTAGATTAGGGGTTAATAAGTGTAGGCAGGTGGAGGCGACGTTGAGGGGGGCAGATTAGGGGTTAATAAATATAATATAGGGGTCGGCGGTGTTAGGGGCAGCAGATTAGGGGTACATAAGTATAACGTAGGTGGCGGCGCTTTGCGGTCGGCAGATTAGGGGTTAATTATTGTAGGTAGCTGGCTGCGACGTTGTGGGGGGCAGGTTAGGGGTTAATAAATATAATATAGGGGTCGGCGGTGTTAGGGGCAGCAGATTAGGGGTACATAAGTATAACGTAGGTGGCGGTCGGCAGATTAGGGGTTAAAAAAAATTATTCGAGTGTCGGCGATGTGGGGGGACCTCGGTTTAGGGGTACATAGGTAGTTTATGGGTGTTAGTGTACTTTAGAGTACAGTAGTTAAGAGCTTTATGAACCGGCGTTAGCCCAGAAAGCTTAACTACTGACTTTTTTCCTGCGGCTGGAGTTTTGTCGTTAGATGTCTAACGCTCACTTCAGACACGACTCTAAATACCAGAGTTAGAAAGATCCCATTGAAAAGATAGGATACGCAATTTACGTAAGGGGATCTGCGGTATGGAAAAGTCGCGGCTGAAAAGTGAGCGTTAGACCCTATTTTGAGTGACTCCAAATTCCGGCGGTAGCCTAAAACCAGCGTTAGGAGCCTCTAACGCTGGTTTTCACGGCTAACGCCAAACTCCAAATCTAGGCCATAGTGACTAATGGAAAAATGAAATGCTTTAATTTATGATTTTTTTTCTCCACAATGTCCCTTTAAACTTATCCCAAACATACATTAACGTAGATGAAATAATCAATTGAGAATATAATCTCACTCACTAAATTTTCCCAATTTTAAAAAGGAGAATATGTGAAGCTTTTTTAGAGACTTAGATTTGTTAGACATAACATTAGAAACTTTTTATTTCCCATATGTGCTGACGATGTATCATACAGTTTCATGTAGGTGAATGACTGGTATCCCAGTATAAATAGTGCACACATTGGGAAGATCTTTAGAAAGAAGCCCTAAAAGGGAGGAGTTTGCAGAACATGGACTTTCCCATTACATTGGACTTTCCCTCATGTCTAATCCGTGACCTGATCTTTCATTAACATCTGCTTTTTAAGCAAGCAACTTGTAAATAGACGTGACCGTGGGAAGTAGCAAAGATTCAATTCAATACAAAAGGAGAAATAAATAGACACAAAGGTATGTGAAAAATATAGGAAGTTTTCTGTTAATAATTTAACCAGAGATTACTCAAATACAAATATTCATCCCTTCCTAAATGCAGTCTTTATTTTAACCCCTTAATGACCGGGCAGTTCCGACTAAGACTTCCCCAAAAGACCAGAGCATTTCTAGCATTTTGGCCACCACTACGTTTAAAGGGACAATCAAGTCCCAAAAAAACTTTCATGATTTAAATAGGGCATGTAATTTTAAACAACTTTCCAATTTACTTTTATCACTAATTTTGCTTTGTTCTCTTGGTATTCTTAGTTGAAAGCTAAACCTAGGAGGTTCATATGCTAATTTCTTAGACCTTGCAGACTGTCTCTAATCTGAATGCATTTTGACCACTAGAGGGCATTAGTTCATGTGTTTCATATAGATAACATTGAGCTCATGCATGTGAAGTGACCTAGGAGTGAGCACTGATTGGCTAAAATGCAAGTCTGTCAAAAGAAATAAAATAAGGGGGCAGTTAGCAGAAGCTTAGATACAAGGTAATTACAGAGATAAAATGTTTATTATTATAACTGTGTTGGTTATGCAAAACTGGGGAATGGGTAATAAAGGGATTATCTTTCTTTTTAAACAACGAAAAATCTGGTGTTGGCTGTCCCTTTAAACAGAAATAGAGCCTTGTTTTATTTGTTTTATTAACCTAACAAAACTATACAATTTTTATTTTTTATTTTAAAGTTTTTTTCATTAAAGTCTTCAAAGATATACAATATATGGATATGATACATTATCCAAAAATACACCTAGATTACAAGTTTTGCGTTAGAGGCTATGCGGTGCTAACGAGCAGTTTTCCCTCACCACTCACTTACCTGCAGCGCTGGTATTACGAATTTTCAGAAACCCGTCGTTAAAAGACAAGAAGTGAGCGTTGAGCAAAATTTTGCTCCTTACCGCACTCCAATACCAGCGCTGCTTAAGTCACCAGAAGAGGATGCTCCGCGTAGGATGTCTTGAAGATGGACCCGCTCTGCGCCGGATGGATTAAGATAGAAGATGCCGTCTGGATGAAGACTTCTGCCCATCTGGAGGACCACTTCTGCCCGGCTTGGATGAAGACTTCTGCCCATCTGGAGGACCACTTCACCCGGCTTGGACGAAGACGTCTCCCGGTAAGTCGATCTTCAGGGGGTTAGTGTTAGGTTTTTTTAAGGGTGTATTGGGTGGGTTTTATTTTTTAGATTAGGGTTTGGCGGCAAAAGAGCTAACTTCCCTTTAAAGGGCAATGCCCATCCAAATGCCCTTTTAAGGGCAATGGGGAGCTTAGGTTTTTTTAGATAGTATTTTATTTGGTAGGTTGGTTGTGTGGGTGGTGGGTTTTACTGTTGGGGGGGGTGTTTGTATTTTGTTTTACAGGTAAAAGGGCTGCTTACTTTTGGGAAATGCCCTGCAAAAGTCCCTTTTAAGGGCTATTGGTAGTTTAGGCTAGGGTTTTTTTTTATTTTCGGGGTTTTTTTTTATTTTAATAGGGCTATTAGATTAGGTGTAATTAGCTTAAATTTCGGTAATTTGTTTATTATTTCCTGTAATTTAGTGTTTTGTTTTTTTTGTACTTTAGCTAATTTAATATAATTTAGGTAATTGTATTTAATTTTAGGTTAGGTTTTATTTTACAGGTAAATTTTTATTTATTTTAGCTAGGTAGTTATTAAATAGTTAATAACTATTTAATAACTATTCTACCTAGTTAAAATAAATACAAACTATCCTGTAAAATAAAAATAAATCCTAAAATAGCTACAATGTAACTATTAGTTATATTGTAGCTATCTTAGGGTTTAGTTTAAAGGTAAGTATTTAGTTTTAAATAGGAATAATTTAGTTAATGATAGTAATTTTATTTAGACTTATTTAAAATACAGTGTATTTAAGTTAGTGGGTGTTAGGTTTAAATTTAGACTTAGGTTTAGGGGTTAATAACTTTAATATAGTGGTAGCGACGTTGGGGGCGGCAGATTAGGGGTTAATAAATGTAGGTAGGTGGCAGCAACGTTGGGGCAGCAGATTAGAGGTTAATAAATATAATGTAGGTGTCGGCGATGTTGGGGGTAGCAGATTAGGGGTTCATAAATATAATGTAGGTGGCGGCGGTGTCCGGAGCGGCAGATTAGGGGTTAAAATTTGTATTTTAGTATTTGCGATGCAGGAGGGCCTCGGTTTAGGGGTTAATAGGTAGTTTATGGGTGTTAGTGTACTTTTTAGCACTATAGTTATGAGTTTTATGTTACGGCGTTGTACCATAAAACTCATAACTACTGACTTTTAAATGCGTTAGGACTCTTGACAGGGTAGGCTGCACCGCTCACTTTTTGGCCTCCCAGGACAGACTTGTACTATCAGTGCTATGGAAGTCCCATAGAAAAAAGACTTAACGAAGTTTACGTAAGTCGTTTTGCGGTAAGGCCAAAGAAGTGTGCGGTCACCCTAAACCTGCAAGACTCGTAATACCAGCAGGCATAAAAAATCAGCGTTAGGACCTCTCAACGTTGCTTTTTTACCCTAACGCACAACTCGTAATCTAGCCAATAGACTTTCAAACAATGAATTCAATAAAATTGAAAACAAAAAACAGGTTGCCGAAAACACATGGCTAGATTAGGAGTTGTGCGTTTGGGTAAAAAAAGCAACGTTAAGAGGTCCTAACGCTGCTTTTTTACGCCCGCTGGTATTACGAGTCTTGAAGGTTTAGGGTCACCGCACACTTCTTTGGCCTTACCGCAAAATGACTTACGTAAACTTCATAAAGTCATTTTTCTATGGGATTTCCATAGCGCTGATATTACGAGTCTGTCCTGAGAGGCCAAAAAGTTAGCGGTACACCCTACCCTGTCAAAATCCCTAACGCATTTAAAAGTTAGAAGTTATGAGTTTTATGGTACAACGCTGTAGCATAAAACTCATAACTAAAGTGCTAAAAAGTACACTAACACCCATAAACTACCTATTAACCCCTAAACCGAGGCCCTCCCGCATCGCAAACACTAAAATAAAATTTTAACCCCTAATCTGCCGCTCCGGACACCGCTGCCACCTACACTATATTTATGAACCCCTAATCTGCTGCCCCCAACATCGCCGACACCTACATTATATTTATTAACCCCTAATCTGCCGCCCCCAATGTCGCTGCCACCTACCTACACTTATTAACCCCTAATCTTCCGCCCCCAACGTTGCCGCTACTATAATAAGCATATTAACCCCTAAACCGCCGCACTCCCGCCTCGCAAACATTAGTTAAATATTATTAACCCCTAATCTGCCGTCCCTAACATAGCCGCCACCTACCTACATTTATTAACCCCTAATCTGCCGCCCCCAACGTCGCCGCCACTATATTAAAGTTATTAACCCCTAAACCTAAGTCTAACCCTAAACCTAACACCCACTAATAAGTCTAAATAACATTACTATCATTAACTAAATTATTCCTTTTTAAAACTAAATACTTACCTGTAAAATAAACTATAAGCTAACTACAATATAACTAATAGTTACATTGTAGCTAGTTTAGGATTTATTTTTATTTTACAGGCAAGTTTGTTTTTATTTTAAATAGGTAGAATAGTTATTAAATAGTTATTAACTATTTAATAACTACCTAGCTAAAATAAATACAAATTTACTTGTAAAATAAAACCTAACCTAAGTTACACTAACAACTAACACTACACTACAATTAACTAAATGAACTAAATTAAATACAATTACCTAAATTAAATTAAATTAGCTAAAGTACCAAAAAAAACAAACACTAAATTACAGAAAATAATAAACAAATTACAGAGATTTAAACTAATTACACCTAATCTAATAGCCCTATTAAAATAAAAAAGCCCCCCCAAAATAAAAAAACCCTAGCCTAAACTAAACTACCAATAGCCCTTAAAAGGGCATTTTGCGGGGCATTGCCCCAAAGTAATCAGCTCTTTTACCTGTAAAACAAAATACAAACAACCCCCCCCAACAGTAAAACCCACCACCCACACAACCAACCCCCCAAATAAAATACTATCTAAAAAAACCTAAGCTCCCCATTGCCCTGAAAAGGGCATTTGGATGGGCATTGCCCTTATAAGGGCAGTTAGCTCTTTTGCCTCCCAAACCCTAATCTGAAAAATAAAACCCTGCCAATACACCCTTAAAAAAACCTAACACTACCCCCCTGAAAATCGACTTAACCGGGAGACGTCTTCGTCCAATCCGGGTTAAGTGCTCCTCCAGATGGGCAGAAGTCTTCATCTGTCAGGGTTTTTCCCTATTGTGTTTGCCATGTGCTGCTGGCAGCCATTTTACTCACCTCTCTTCCTGACTATGGTGCATTGTGAGGGATGCTGCTCATTTCCTGCACTTCCTTTTATGGCCAGACTGGTGTGCATCATCCGTGTGAGACAGGATGCAGTCTCAGAATTGTGATTCAAGTTTCAAGTACATTAAAGGGTTTAGTAAAACTGAGGCTGTGGGTATTTTACATAAAATGGAAAATTCAAGAACAAGGGGTCATGAGCTCAAGCTAAAGGGTAGTAGATTCAGGAGTAATTTGAGGAAGCACTTCTTTACAGAATAAATGGAATAAACTTCCTAAAGAGGTAGTAGCAACAAACACTGTGGGGGACTTTAAAAATGCATGGGACAAGCATAAGGCTATCCTACGAACTAGATAAGTTTATACTGTTAGGTAAGGTCGGATAGACTTGCTGGGCCTATGGCTCTTATCTGCCATCAATATCTATGTTTCTATGTTTCTATGTGATGTCATCACTTAATATTTAAAGGGTCTTTGTTCAGTATGCTTTGCCTTTGCGTTGTCTCAGACCTGTTTGTGAGAGTTCCTGTGTATTACCTGGCTACCTGACGTCCTTCCTGGTTCCTGATCCCTGGCTTGTTCCTGACTCTGCTGTTTTCCTTGTTCCTGATTCCGGCTCGTCTGACTATTCGTTTTGGCTCCTGACTCGGCTTGTCTGACTTCCAGCTCTGGTTTTGACTCCTGGCTTGTTATTTGAATTGTGGACTTTTTATTATTTTTTGCTATTAATAAAGGTGTGATTATTTTTGCACTTCTCGTCTCAGTCTGATTCCTGGCACCCTGACATTATGCAAAGGCCATGAATACTGATGCTGCTAATTATCACACCATCTTTACCATCATTTCCAGGATGGATGTACAGGATCACCGCTTGGATCAATTTGCTCTAGCACTGCAAACCCTGCTGACTCGCACTGCACATTTGGACCAAAGTGTCCCGCAAGTTATGGCTGCTCCTGTTTCCACTGCTGCACCTATGCCTACCAGGAGCATGTCCGGTTCTGCACCTCTACCTCAGCGATATGGAGGCAATCCTATTCAGTGCAGAGGGTTTTTGAACCATGTGGGCATTTACTTTGAGGTGTTACCTCAGGCGTTTCCCTCTGACAGAGCTAAGGTGGGATTTCTCATCTTGTTACTCTCTGACACAGCTCTTGCCTGGGCTAATCCCTTGTGGGAGACTAATAAACCTGTGATTTCAAATTATCCTTAATTTGTGGCCTCCTTTCGAAGGGTATTTGATGTTCCGGCTCGCTCCTCCTCTGCTGCTAAACGACTCATGTCCATTCAGCAAGGTACAAGATCTGTTGCTCAGTAGGCTATTGAGTTCCGTACGCTTGCAGCAGAGGTAGGGTGGAACAATGAAGCCCTTGTTGCCACTTCTTTCATGGGCTCTCTGATGCGATTAAAGACGAAGTTGCTGCCAGAGATTTACCAGAGGATCTCAAGGCATTGGTGTCTTTTTTTATCCTAATTGACATCAGACTCAGAGAGAGGCCGTCTTTCAAGGAGCGCTTGCGGAAGCCTCCTGTTCCATTGTCTCCTACGTGTTCGTTCCCACCCATGCCTCCCTCTCCTCCCATGCCTCCTGGTCCCGAGTCACCAGGTACTGCTGAGCCGATGCAGTTGGGATTCACGCATCTCTCCGCGGCGGAGAGGGCCTTTAGTAGGAGGGAGGGGTTCTGCCTCTATTGTGGGTTACAGGGCGACCTTTTGAAGTCTTGACCTACACGGCCGGGAAAATGCTCACACCTAAGGTCCTGTCAGGGGGCAGACCTAGTGTGGTTTATCTTCATCCCCGGGAACCGCTTAAGGAGAAACCTTTGTTCACGGTTGTCCTTTCCTGGGTGGACTCCTCCATAGTCACTTAGGCTCTTGTTCATCTCGTTCATCTCGAAACTGCTCCATTGCCCATGGCTGTTGGGGCTCTCCATTTTGAAACCCTCCAGTTCCAAGTGATAAAATCTCTGCATTTTCTGGTTGTTCTGGGTTACCCTGGCTTCAAAAGCACAATCCCAGTCTCGACTGGCGCAGGTCTGAAATTTTGTCGTGGTCCCTGCAATGTATTTCCACTTGTCTTCGGAAACCAGTTAAAGTCTTGTGCACTTCTTCGGTATCTCAATTGCCAGAGGAGTACCGAGAGTTCTTAGACGTGTTTGACAAGGTGCGTGCTGTTACGTTGCCTCCTCACCGGTCTTACGATTGTGCCATAGACCTGCAACCCGGAGCCATTCCTCCTCGGGGCTGGGTGTACCCTCTGTCTGTTGCAGATAATTTGGGCTATGGAGGAGTATGTTGCCGATGCTCTGTCACGGGGGATCATCCACAAATCCTGCTCTCCTGCAGGGGCTGGCTTCTTCTTTGTGAAGAAAAAGGGTGGCGAGTTAAGACCATGTGTCGATTATAGGGGTCTTAATCGTCTTACCATTAAGAATGCTTACCCTATTCCGCTCATTACGGAACTCTTTGACTGCCTCAAAGGAGCTACGGTCTTTACTAAACTTGATTTGAGAGGAGCATACAATCTCATTAGGATTAAGGAGGGCCACAAATGGAAAACAGCATTTAACACCAGGAGCAGGCATTATGAGTATCTTGTAATGCCCTTTGGCCTATGTAATGCTCCTGCTGTTTTTCAGGAATTTATTAATGATGTCCTACGAGATATGTTGCAACAGTGTGTTGTGGTGTACTTAGACAACATCCTCATACACTTACCCACACTTGAGGCTCATCGTTCTGATGTTACACGGGTTCTTCAGAGACTATGTGAGAACGGCCTGTTTTGTAAACTCGAGAAATGTGAGTTCCATCAGACTCAAGTAACCTTCCTAGGTTATGTTATCTCTGTTGCAGGGTTCTCCATGGATCCTGACAAGTTATCTGCAGTTCTGCAGTGGCCTTGCCCAGTTGGTCTTCAGTCTATTCAACTTTTTTTGGGGTTCGCCAATTACTATAGAAAGTTTATTAAAAACTTTTCTTCCTTGGTCAAACCTATCACAGACATGACCCGTAAAGAAAATGATCCACTCCATTGGTCACCTACTGCCATTAAGGCCTTTGATAGTCTTAAGACTGCCTTTGCTGCCGCTCCAGTTCTGGCTCATCCTAACCCTGTCCTGCCTTTCGTTCTTGAGGTTGATGCGTCTGAGACTGGAGTAGGTGCCCTCTTGTCTCATCATCCTACGCCTGATGGTTCCTTGCATCCGTGTGATTTCTTCTCTAAGAAATTGTCTCCAGCGGAGTGCAATTACGAAATCGGCGACAGGGAATTACTGGCCATAATTTTGGTACTGAAGGAATGGAGGCATCTTCTTGAGGGTACTAGCGTGCCAGTGCTCATTCTTACTGACCACAAGAATTTAACTTATCTATCTGAAGCAAAATGGGAGCTATTTTTGTCTCGGTTTAATTATGTGGTCTCCTACCTGCCTGGTAGTAAGAATGTTAGGGCTGATGCCCTCTCTCGACAATTTTCACCTCTGTCCAAGGAGGAGTCTGTACCTACTCCTGTTATACCTCCTGACTATATTTTGGCTACCATACGTACTAATTTGACTTCTCCCTTGGGGGTGGAGATCCTGGCTGCACAAACCAATGCACCTCCTGAGAAATCTAGTGGTAAGTGTTTTGTTCCTGAGAATCTTCAAACTAAACTTTTGCACACTTACCACTATCCTAAAGCAGCAGGTCACCCAGGCAAGAACCAAATGATTTGGTCTGTCACTCGACAATTCTGGTGACCAGGTCTTCGTTCTGATGTTGCTGCGTATGTTGCCTCCTGCTCAGTTTGTGCACAGAATTAGACTCCACGACGTCTTTCTGTGGGTCTTCTTCAACCTATTGCTAATGGTGAGCGTTCTTGGACACATCTTTCCATGGACTTCATTGTCGAGTTCCCTGTTTCCAATGGCAATACTGTTATCCTTATGGTGGTTGACCATTTTTCTAAAATGTCACATTGCATTCCCTTGATGAAGCTGCCTACCGCTCAGGAGCTTGCTTCAATTTTTGCCTGGGAGGTCTTCCATTTACATGGGTTACCCAAGGAGATAGTGTCGGACCGGGGTAGCCAGTTTGTCTCCAGATGTTGGCGTTCCTTTTGTGCTCAAATGAGGATACAGCTTTCCTTCTCCTCTGCTTATCACCCTCAATCCAATGGGGCTGCAGAACGGTCTAATCAAGCTCTGGAACAGTTCCTCCATTGCTATGTCTCAGATCACCACAATAATTGGTCTGAACTGTTACCTTGTTTGCATGTAATAGTGCTATTAATACTTCCTCCAAGTTATCCCTGTTCATGGCGAATTATGGGTTTCAACCATCCTTGTTGCCCGATTCATTCATGTCTCAGGGTATTCCGGCTTTGGAGGAGCATCTGCAGCAACTCCGTTCCACGTGGGTGCAGATTCAGGATTGCCTTCATCATTCTATGCAGTGCCAAAAGTTCCAGGCTGATCGTAGGCGTCTGCCCGCACCTTCCTACCAGGTTGGTGAGAAAGTTTGGCTCTCCTCCCGCAACTTGAACCTTAGTGTGCCTTCCAATAAATTGGCTCCCCGTTATGTTGGTCCTTTTTGAATACTCTGACGGGTTAATCCTGTGGCCTACGCTCTTGACCTTCCTCCTGCTATGCGCATCTCCAATGTTTTTCATGTCTCCCTCTTGAAACCATTGGTTTGTAATCGGTTTACCACTGTGTTGCCTCGTCCCGATCCTATCTTTGTTGACAACTATGAGGAGTATGAGGTCAGCAGCATTATTGACTCTCGTATGTCAAGGGGCAGTGTACAGTATTTGGTTCACTGGAGGGGTAACGGTCCGGAGGAGCGTTCTTGGGTTCCCTCCTCTGATGTTCATGCTCCCGCCCTCCTCCGTGCCTTCCATGACCGTTTCACCAATAAGCCTTTTGTCCTCCCGCGAAGGAGGGGTCGTTGAGGGGAGGGCACTGTCAGGGTTTTTTCCCTGTTGTGTTTGCCATGTGCTGATGGCAACCATTTTACTCACCTCTCTTCCTGACTATGGTGCATTGTGGGGGATGCTGCTTATTTCATGCACTTCCTTTTATGGCCAGACTGGTGTGCATCATCCATGTGAGACAGGATGCAGTCTCAGAATTGTGATGTCATCACTTATTATTTAAAGGGCCTTTGTTCAGTATGCTTTGCCTTTGCCTTGTCTCAGACCTGTTTTTGAGAGTTCCTGTGTATTACCTGGCTGCCTAACGTCCTTCCTGGTTCCTGATCCCTGGCTTGTTTCTGACTCTGCTGTTTTCCTTGTTCCTGATTCTGACTATTCGCTTTGGCTCCTGACTTGGCTTTTCTGACTACCAGCTCTGGTTTTGACTCCTGGCTTGTTATTTGACTTGTGAACTTTTTATTATTTTTTGCTATTAATAAAGGTGTGATTATTTTTGCACTTCTCGTCTCAGTCTGATTCCTGGCATCCTGACATCATCCAAGCCGGGCAGAAGTGGTCCTCCAGACAGGCAGAAGTCTTCATCCAAGCTGGGCAGAAGTGGTCCTCCAGACGGGCAGAAGTCTTCATCCAGACGGCATCTTCTATCTTCATCCATCCGGCACGGAGCGGGTCCATCTTCAAGAAATCTGACGCAGAGCATCCTCTTCTGGCGACGACTAAAACAGAATGAATGTACCTTTAAGTGACATCATCCAAGATGGCGTCCCTTAGATTCTGATTGGCTGATAGAATTATATCAGCCAATCGGAATCAAGGTAGAAAAAATCCTTTTGGCTGATGCAATCAGCCAATAGGATTGAGCTTGCATTCTATTGGCTGTTCCAATCAGCCAACAGAATGTGAGCTCAATCCTATTGGCTGATTAGATCAGCCAATAGGATTGATCTTCAATCCTATTGGCTGATTGCATCAGACAATAGCATTTTTTCTACCTTAATTCCGATTGGCTGATAGAATTTTATCAGTCAATCGGAATCTAAGGGGCGCCATCTTGGATGACGTCACTTAAAGGTACCTTCATTCTGTTTTAGTCATCGCTAGAAGAGGATGCTCCGCGTCGGATGTCTTGAAGATGGACCCGCTCCGCACCGGATGGAAGAAGATAGAAGATGCCGTCTGGATGAAGACTTCTGCCCATCTGGAGGACCTCTTCTGCCCAGCTTGGATGAAGACTTCTGCCTGTCTGGAGGACCACTTCTGTCCGGCTTGGATGAAGACTTCTGCCCGTCTGGAGGACCATTTTGCCCAGCTTGGATGAAGACGTCTCCTGGTAAGTCGATCTTCAGGGGGTTAGTGTTAGGTTTTTTTAAGGGTGTATTGGGTGGTTTTTATTTTTTAGATTAGGGTTTGGGCGGCAAAAGAGCTAACTGCCCTTTTAAGGGCAATGCCCATCCTAATGCCCTTTTCAGGGCAATGGGGAGCTTAGGTTTTTTTAGATAGTATTTTATTTGGGGAGTTGGTTGTGTGGGTGGTGGGTTTTACTGTTGGGGGGGTTATATTTTGTTTTACAGGTAAAAGAGCTGATTACTTTGGAGCAATGCCCTGCAAAAGGCCCTTTTAATGGCTATTGGTAGTTTAGTTTAGGCTAGGGGCTTTTTATTTTAATAGGGCTATTCGATTAGGTGTAATTAGTTTAAATCTCTGTAATTTGTTTATTATTTTCTGTAATTTAGTATTTGTTATTTTGGTACTTTAGCTAATTTAATTTAATTTAGGTAATTGTATTTAATTTAGTTAATTTATTTAATTGTAGTGTAGGGTTAGGTGTTAGTGTAACTTAGGTTAGGTTTTATTTTACAGGTAAATTTGTATTTATTTTAGCTAGGTAGTTATTAAATAGTTAATAACTATTTAATAACTATTCTACCTAGTTAAAATAAAAACAAACTTGCCTGTAAAATAAAAATAAATCCTAAGCTAGCTACAATGTAACTAATATTTATATTGTAGCTAGTTTAGGGTTAATTTTATAGGTAAGTATTTAGTTTTAAATAGGAATTATTTAGTTAATGATAGGAATATTTATTTAGATTTATTTAAATTATATTTAAGTTAGTGGGTGTTAGGTTTAGAGTTAGACTTAGGTTTAGGGGTTAATAACTTTAATAAAGTGGTGGCGACATTGGGGGCGGCAGATTAGGGGCTAATAAATGTAGGTAGGTGGTGGCGATGTTAGGGATGGCAGATTAGGGGTTAATAATATTTAACAAATGTTTGCAAGGCGGGAGTATGGCGGTTTAGGGGTTAATATGTTTATTATAGTGGCAGCGACGTTGGGGGCGGCAGATTAGGGGTTAATAAGTGTAGGTAGGTGGCGGCGACATTGGGGGTGGAAGATTAGGGGTTAATATAATGTAGGTGGCGGCGATGTTGGGGGCAGCAGACTAGGGGTTCATAAGTATAATGTAGGTGGCGGCGGTGTCTGGAGCGGCAGATTAGGGGTTAATAAATATAATATAGGTATCGGCGATGTCGGGGGTGGCAGATTAGGGGTTAATAAGTGTAAGATTATGGGTGTTTAGACTCGAGGTTCATGTTAGGGTGTTAGGTGTAAACATAACTTTTATTTCCCCATAGGAATCAATGGGGCTGCGTTAGTGAGTTTTACGCTGCTTTTTTGCAGGTGTTAGACTTTTTTTCAGCCAGCTCTCCCCGTTGATTCCTATGGGGAAATCACGCACAAGCACGTTACACCAGCTCACCGCTGACTTAAGCAGCGCTGGTATTGGAGTGCGGTAAGGAGAAAAATTTTGCTCAACGCTCACTTCTTGTCTTTTAACGATGGGTTTCTGAAAACTCGTAATACCAGCACTGCAGGTAAGTGACCGGTGAGGGAAAACTGCTTGTTAGCAGCGCATAGCCTCTAACCCAAAACTCATAATCTAGGTGATAGTTATTCATGTCTCATACATAAAAATACATAAAAAATGCATATATGCTTGCAAGTGCTATGCTTGCACCAGTCTACTATTCTGGAGAAAAAAACTGCTAATGTATAATTAATGGTAATGTTGCAGTTTAGGTGCTCCAATACCTCCTGTCCCTTTAGGGCAATACAATGTAGCAGTGGCTATATGAGTTATTTTGTATGACCATATGAATGAGTTAAGAGACTTTTGAAGCTAAAAAACAATATATTTTATTTAGTAGACAACCTAAAGTATTGATTTAGTCCCATTTTGGTATATTTCATGCCACCATTTCACCGCCCAAATGCGATCAAATAAAAAAAAAAAACGTTAACTTTTTCACAAACTTTGGGTTTCTCACTGAAATTATTTACATACTGTTTGTGCAATCATGTCATAAATGATTGTAAAAGCTTCTCTGGGATCCCCTTTGTTCAGAAATAGTAGACATATATGGCTTTGCCATTGCTTTTAGGTAATTAGAAGGCCGCTAATTGCAATTGTGCACCACACTTTTATTATTTCCAGCAGTGAAGGGGTAAATTAGGTAGCTTGTAAGGTTAAAGGGACATGAAACCCAAAACAACCTAGGTTCTCTGCTGCTCCTGAGCTTGCCTAGATAAACCTTTTAGCAAAGGATAATAAGAGAAGGAAGCAAATTAAATAATAGAAGTAAATTGGAAAGTTGTTTAAAATTGTATTCTCTATCTGAATCAGGAAAGATTTTTTTTGGGGTTCACGTCCCTTTAACTTTAGTTTTAGTGTAGAGGTTAGCCTTCCACCTGACTCTTCCCACCCTCTGATCCCTCCCTGATCCCTCCCAAACAGCTCTCTTCCCTCCCCCACCCCACCCCACTGGTCAGATAATCTGCCAGTGTGCAGTTTTACATCTTTTTTTTATTATTATTATTATTACTTTCCTTAGTGTAGGATTACCCCCTTACCTTCCCACATCCCTGATCCCTCACAAAAAGCTCTCTAACCCTCCCTCTTCTAACTAATTCCCGCCATCTAAGGTACTGGCAGCTGTTTGCCAGTACCCAGTTATCCATCAATTCTTTTATTTTATTTTTAAACAATAGTAACAAAACTTTTTTCTGTAGTGTAGCTGCCCCCCCTCATTACCCTATCCCTCCCAGATCTCTTTCCCACCCTCTAATCCCCCCTCCACTATAAGAGCTCCTTCCTCCCCCTCCCTCCTTCCCTCTCACGACAGCTGTTTGCGCTCTAAAAAAAAAATCTGTAGTGTGCAAAAAGTGGTTGCTTAATACATATAATACAGAAGGTCACTAAGGTTCTGTTGTGATATGGAAAGGTGTGCACATTTAGCCACCAATCAGCAAGCGCTACCCAGCTGCTGAACCAAAAATGGTCCGGCTCCAAAGCTTACATTCCTGCTTTTCAAATAAAGATACCAAGAGAACAAAGAAAAATTGATAATAGTAAATTAGAAAGTTACTTAAAATTGCAATGCTCTATCTGAATCATGAAGGAAAAATATGTGGGTTTTATATCCCTTTAAAACATCTGAAATTGCAATCACAGTGAAATGACGCCATCTAGAGGTATCTTAGGTCTTCTTCATGTTCATGTGAGTACTGTTAGAAAGAAAGTCACAATGTGTATTTCTGCTGTTTCTACTATCTAATTCTTTAACTGCTGAGCCATTTCCACCCCAGGGCTGAGCTGTTTTGACGTTTTTATATGCTGCTCACATTAAGCTTCACTGTAAGCCATTTTTCCGTGAGAAACCAACACATGCACATATCATATATTGTTTTTGTGAGTAAACCCAGCAGATTCAAACTGTACCATTATTGTAAGAACACAGATATGTCAGGTCACAGCAATCCCTATGTCCCAGACTATAACTAAAAGAGGCGCCTACTAAAGTATAAGGAAATATATCATAAAATATAAAAATATATCAAAAATAAAAATTTTAAATAAAAGATAAAAAATAATAAATAAAATTGGCAATGTAAAATATAATTATAAATGATACAATCAATGGCAACAAGTAAGTCCAATGAGCATACAATGTAATTATATGCAAACAGAAACAATATGTGTGAGGATGCACACAAGCGTATATACGGACACAGTCCAACAATTCACCAGATCTCTCATCAAACAAGTGGTGAAAATAGGGGAACGTTCCCAGCAGATAAAGAGATACCAGAAAAGAGGCCGCTCTTCTATAATGTCCCGCCAGACAATTCAAAAGCTCTAAAATACAAAAAGTAGAATGCGCCTCATGGTATAGGTCAGTAGAAAAACAAGCAAGGGTGAGGGGGTAGATTAGACCTACTCACATGTGGAAAAGCACTATTACGTGCTCCACAGACAGGCAAGATCCTCTGAGTCATCCGGCAGATTTACAAACAGCACCACAGCAGGAGCAATCCTCATCTAACGATCCTAGGGAACGAAGGAATGCCAATATCAAGGGCAATTAGTGGACCAATGGATCACAGGAGGACTTCTCCGGTACCGTATCCAAACAGGAATTACATAGCAGCAAGATAGGGTTAAAAGGTTTTATTAAAACACAGTTAAAACCATACAGCAACGCATTTCTTTGTGTCACAGCACCGTTTCCTCAGACTATAGCTATAGCCTGAGGAAACGGTGCTGTGACACAGAGAAACGTGTTGCTGTATGGTTTTAACTGTGTTTAAATAAAACCTTTTAACACTATCTTGCTGCTACGTTATTCCTGTTTGGATACGGTACCAGCTGTTTGTGAGTCTGACGGACGACTCAAAGAATCCGGCATGTCTGTTGAGCACGTAATAGTGTTTTTCCACATGTGAGTAGGTCTAATCTACCCCCTCACCCTTGCTTGTTTTTCTACTGATCTATACCATGAGGCGCATTCTACTTTTTGTATTTTATACCATTATTGTATTCATATATGTGAGAACTCTTCCAAAATCTGATATTACTAGTCAAAGGTTAATGATATTAACTAGACTCTCTTCACTTCTTTTCTTCTTTCCCTCTCCAAGTCTAGGTTTAAAGCTTTGACTTGTATGATATGAAGATTTTTTTTTTATTTATTCTCAAATGCATTCAGATAAGAGACGGCCTTCAAGGGCTTAGAAATTAGCATATGAGCCTTCCTAGGTTTAGTTTTCAACTAAGAATACCAAGATAACAAAATAAATTTGATGATAAAAGTAAATTGGAGACAGTATAATAAGACACAATTATTTAGGAACTGCACTTAGATGCAAACTTTCTTTTCGTTTTCTTTTTTTTTTTTTCCATATCTTAGTTGGACTGCATATTCTTATAGTTATCTGTTATAAAAATGGACTGAAAGGTTGAAATTGTAAATTAAGTAAGCTACCCCTATATGTATGGCACCTTTAATCCAAAATATCTTACATCACTATCAGGGTGCAATTTCCCTCTATGCCCCTACCAATACAATATGGGTAATCTGCATAATTATAACCCGAAAATAATAAATTCTCCCTTGGGCACTCCCAAAAATGTCACCTTTGTAGGGGGCGCAATGAGATAAAACCTGCTGGCTGCCAACTTTCCCCACCAAGATGGAAAACTAATCCCTTTAAAGAGCATATTATTTGTTACACCCATTCGGAATTACCAATGTGAAATTATATGCACCCTCATATTGGTAAACACTCCCCACAATGTTTACATGTTCATGTTTTGTTATCATTGTTATTAATACTGTTTACTGTTCAATTGTTCTACTTTGTTAATTTCAGTGTTTTTTCACATAACTCACACAAGCTGAAGAATTCAACAATTGTCCTCCGTTCTGTCTCCACTGTCTCCCTCCAATTAGAGAGGGGATTTAGCCTGGTACACAGTAAGATTTAAACACACAATTACCACAATAGTGTCACTCATACAAAAAGGGAATTTTTGCCTGGGTTACTAGTCCTTACAATACCACATTACCTACCGATAAACATAGCAAGCAGCTCAGCGATTTGAAAAAATAAATGATTAAATGGCTACTAAAGAGATAAATTTCATTTCTCAGAACTGCAAGGGACTTAACTCCCCCACTAAACGCTCAATAGCAATTAATTGGTTCAAACAATTAAAAGGGGAAATCATCTTTTTTGCAGGAGACCCACTTTGCCAAGGGTAAGGAACCAAAAATGACAACCAATAATTACCCACTAGGATACTTTAATTCTCATGCTAATAAAAAAAAAAACAGAGTGGGAATTATATTCCATAAACATACTCCCTTTCAGTACATCAACAAATTTGAGAACTCAGAGGGTCGATGCCTACTGTTAATTAGGCTCTTGTACAATGAAACCATCACTTTAGTAAATGTGTACTCTCCTAATACAGGGCAATCTATCTTCCTCAAAAAGATAAGCGATAAAATACTAGAGTTACATAAAGTAGTTTTGATAATAGGAGGTGATCTAAATGTAGCCCTAGACCCCAGACTAGATTGCTCACATGGTAGCAGCCATGTTTCTAATAAACAAAGGAAAATTATACATCAAACACTAAACCTACACTCTTTTATGGATTCATCATCCGCATTCCAAAACTGTTACCTTTTTTTCTAATCCAAGGCAAATTTATTCTAGGATTGATTATTGGTTGGTGGAACAACTCTCCCTAAATTTAGTAAGACACACGGACATACATCCCATCACATGGTCAGACCATTCCTCAATCTCTATTACTCTTTCTTGGAGCGACACAAATAATCGCCCATTTATGTGGTGCATAGATGATTCTATCCTCCACAATCCCATAGCATTAGAACACATAACCAAAGCCATTAAGGAATATGTTCTACATAATTCAGCCACTATACCTGACCTGGCAATAAAATGGTTAGCACATAAGGCAGTAATACAAGGAGAATTGGTTAAACAGAGAACAAAACTCAAAAAAACATATAATACAGCAAATAATGATGCCCTCAGACAATTAAAGAAATCTGAGACAGCACACAAACGTGAACCACAGAGTAATGACCTCCTAAAGGATCTCAGTAATTCTAGGGCTAACCTGAATTCACTCCCCCAAAAAGAAGCCTATAAAAAGGCGTTCTACTTTAAAAAGATATACTATAAGGGTGGAAACAGAGCGGGTACTCTGCTAGCCAGAGCGCTAAAAAGAAGATCAATAAAAGGTCATATACGCAGAGTAAATTAAGAAGGGGGCGCAATGGTATGCGACTCTATTGCTATAACGAACACCTTCAAAAGTTATTATGAGAGGTTGTACAATCTTCCAAAATAGGTCAATGACACTCACAAACATACACTAAAAGAATATCTCAATTCCATGGCTATGCCCCACATAACTAACCAAGATAGGGAACTACTAGAATCACCTATCACCTTAGATGAAGTACTAAAAGCTATTGATAAACTTCCAACTAATAAAAGCCCTGGTCCAGATGGTCTGTCCAATAAATATGACAAGAGATTCAAGGACATTCTCTTCCCACCTCCCACATTATTAGCCTTCTTTCAACAAATAGATATCAAAGGCCACTTCTCTGATGAATTCCTTGAAGCTCATATCACTGTGATCCCTAAGCCATGTAAAACAAATATGATAATAAGTAATTATAGAACAATATCACTACTTAATACAGACTGGAAGAGAGGCCAGGGTCAACACCATACGAGCATTCCAATTGATGGATTATGCTAAACACTCAAATATGGAAATGGTCCTGGTATCGATTGGGAGTTCTTACATGTCAAATTGGATAAATTAGGTGTTGGGTTGTTATGATTAATAGAATTAAGCAAATATACAGAAACCCCACAGCTAGAGTTAGATTGAATGGAACCCTCTCAGACAGCTTTGCTATTGGAAATGGGATGAGACAAGGGTGTCCGCTATCACCCTTATTGTTTATATTAAGTATAGAAGCATTGGCTAATAAAATCAGTCAAAATCCACTTATATCGGGGGTAAAAATAGGCCCAAACAATTATAAATTATACGCAGACAATGTGCTGTTCACCCTCTCCTCACCTAAGACCTCATTACCTGAACTTGAAAAGGAACTTACATTTTTCGGGAAATTTTCCAACTTCGCAATAAACACACAACAATCAGAAATTTTAAATGTAACTATGAAACCCTCCACCTTCTCGTCTTTAATATTTTTCTGTCCTTATAAGGTCTAAACAAAGGCCCTAAAATACCTGGGAATTTTCCTGTCACCTAAACTTGGAGTGCGTCACAAGCACAATTATAAAGCCCTGTTAGAAAACACTAAAACAGAGCTACATAGTTGGAAAGATCGCCCCCTCAGCTGGTGGGGTAGAATACAAGCGGTAAAAATGACAGTTCTTCCACAGATTTTATACACCTGTCGAGCAGTTCCAATACCCTTCCCCTACACATTCATACATAGACTACAATGCAAACTAAATGCCTTTGTATGGGGAAAAATCAAACCGTATGTGAATAAAACCACAATGTTTAGATTGCAAAAGAATGGGTGATTGGGGATACCAAACCTAAGATCTTATTTTATAGCTACAAGCATCCAAAGGATTTTGGATTGGCATAGAAATGGCAGTCTGAAGGCATGGGTTGCACTTGACTCGCACATTCTAAGATCACCATAATCCAGGGCACTATGTTGGCTTCCAAGTACTAATAGACCTCCTTGGATAATAGACTTCCCTCTTTATTTAAAGGTATTTCAAATGTGGACCACCTTTTACAGGGAAAACACATTATTTCCACAGGGGGATCCCCTTTGACCACATTCCTATGAATGCAGAGCTGCTTGGGGGATTTGGAGATCGTAATGTCAGTGCAGGATATAGGGAACTAGGATATACTGTTCCCCTCATAAGAGTA
The DNA here is from genome assembly GCF_027579735.1 of Bombina bombina. NCBI lineage: Eukaryota > Metazoa > Chordata > Amphibia > Anura > Bombinatoridae > Bombina > Bombina bombina. Next base: position 690,135,755 of record NC_069504.1, on the reverse strand, counting down.
TTACATAATGGCAAATTGAAGTAAAGGACGGAACTCTCTGATGTGTTGGGAGGAATATATAATAAATGGCTAAAATACAACCAATTACAACACTTCATTACTACCTCACCACAAAACTCAACTCTCACTAAGCCCCTCACCCCCTTTGAGCAAATATGCCTCGTAGAGACACCTATGCGCCACACTTTGGCAGGGGCTTAAAACATCCTAGAAGAAGCCCTAAAAATCACAGCCCCTACCTATGTAACCCACTGTAACAATCAACTCACTTGTAATTGTAACAACCAAGATGTCATGTAAAATTGAGGATGTGTTACAAGAGTTGAGGATGACAGTACACTATATGCTTTTAGTGAACTGTATAACACTTGTTGTTAATATTGCCGGACAGCTAGCTCCCAGTAACTGGAGTGTCTATTAGTGGGAGTTGACTTTGGCAGGTATTTGTAGCAATGGATATACAGAGATAAACAGTAGTGCAGAGGTTAATTATATATCAGGATGCAGTTAGTAGAGAGAGATCAGGGTTAAATGCAAGCAGCTTCACTATACAAATCTTACACTTGTAGTATGTTTAAGTGTACTTCAGAAGAGAGTTGCACAGTGTGTTTATGAAAGTTTATACAGCACCTGTCCAGAAGTCGCTGAATGAGATTTCCCCTTTAAGCAAACTGCAGCTGCTGTGAGTGCGATGAGTGCAGCACAGAGATCCGGTCCCAATGAGCTTGGTGAGCAGTGTGAATGCTGTGGTCCCTGCGTTTCCTGTTTGCTGAGTGGCGTGTCACGCCAGGTTGTTAGGAATACTCACAAGCAGACCCTGGATGGGGGAGGTGTGAAGTGAAGTCCTGCTGCAGATATGTAATGTCAGCTCCGGCTGAAGTAGAGGTATGCTGATAGGAAAGGAAATAAATACACAGTTTAAATCCTGTTATGCTGTAGAAAAGGTAAGGACTGGAACTGTAGCTATTACACTTCAATAAACCAGCAAAGGACAATGGGAGTAAGCAGCTTTATATTGGGTTCAGGTAGGAAGTTAACAAGATGTAAAGGTGGTATATAGTATTTGCTTGACACATTTAAGGTGGAATAGGAGGATCATGACACATCCCCCCCCCAAAGATCCATCAAGAAGGGATCAGGGTGCGGGACGATCGGGATGGCGCCTATGAAAGAGAGACACCAGCTGGGGAGCCGAGAGGTTGGCTGCAGGCTCCCAAGAATCTTCAGAGGAATCAAATCCAGCCCAATGGACATGGTACTGCAGTTGTCCATTGCATCGACGAGAGTCCAAAACCGAATGTACTTCATATTCAGGATCCGGCGTCGGGGACACCAGAGCAGGAAGAGGCAGAAGACGAGAGGTATCACAGGGTTTGATCAATGATATATGAAAAGTCGGGTGGATGCGGTAAGTATCAGGGAGCTGTAAGGTAACAGTAAGTGGGTTGCGAATGGCTACAATTGGAAAAGGACCAACGAAGAGATTGTTAAACTTCCTGCATGGTGAGGGTATTTTAAGATTTTTTGTGCTCAACCAAACCATGTCCCCAACCTTGTAATTAGGTTGTGGACGATGCCGTAAATCATAGTAGCGCTTTTGAGAAGCTTGTGCATGCTTGATATTGCTTTGGACCACATTGTATGTTAGTTTAATAGAATTGATGAGATCATTAACCTGAGGACAAGGAGTGTGAGAGGATGATAAGGGATGGAAACGTGGATGGAGTCCTGAGTTGATATAGAAAGGTGAAAATCCGGTAGAAGAGTTAGTAGTATTATTGTATGCGAATTCCGCTTGAGGTATGAAGGAGACCCATGATTCGTGGGTGCTAGAGCAGAAGCATCTTAAGTACTGCTCTAGCCACTGGTTGGTCCTCTCACAGAGACCATTTGACTGTGGGTGGTATGAGGTGGTGAGATGTTGCTGAATGGAAAGAGAGGAACAGAGAAATTTCCAAAATTTTGAGGTGAACTGCGAGCCTCTGTCACTCAATACAGATGTAGGTAATCCGTGAAGGCGCACAATCTCTTTGATAAACAGCTCGGCGGTTTGTTGTGCTGTAGGGAGAGAGTCAGTTGGTATGAAATGAGCCATACGGGAAAATAGATCCACTACGACAAATATGGCAGTCTTTCCTTGGGATTTAGGGAGGTCAACGATAAAGTCCATAGAGAGGCTTTTCCATGGGCAATCTGGAATGGGTAGATTTTGTAATAGGCCAAAAGGCAATTGGTGTGAAGGCTTAGAGGTCTGACAGGTGGGGCAGGACTTGATTTAGGCTTTTACTGAGTGTTTCATGGAGGTACACCAAAAATATCATTGTAGGAGATCCAGTGTCTTTTGTACACCTAAGTGTCCAGCCAGTGTAGAATCATGTGTGAGTTGTAAAGCCTTGTCACGGAGAGAGGGAGGTATATAAAACTTAGAGTTGTTACATAGGATACCATTGTCATCCATAGATAAAGTGTAGGAACTTGTAGTGGGATCCAATTGTTGTTGGGTTTTGAGCTCTGAAAAATCCTTGGACATGAAACCAATGAAGGATGTTTTAGGGATTATAGTTGCGTAGGAAGGATCAGAGTGGGGCTTATGGTCCTTGCGTGAGAGTGCGTCAGCTTTACCGTTTTTTGAACCGGGGCGGTAGCTTATGGTAAAATTGAACCGGGAGAAGTAGAGGCTCCAACGAAGTTGGCGAGCAGAGAGAGTGCGATTGGTTTGGAGGTATTGGAGATTTTTGTGATCGGTGAGAATAGTTATAGGGTGTTCTGCCCTCTCCAGTAAGTGTCTCCACTGATCAAAGGATGACTTGATGGCTAATAACTCTTTTTCCCCTGTGGGGTAATTCAACTCAGCGGGTGTTAAAAGTCTGGAGAAATAACAAACAGGATGGATCTGTTTGTCAGGAGAGGACCTTTGAGAAAGAACTGAACCGATGGCATATTCGGAAGCGTCAACTTCTAATATGAACTGAGCTTTGCTGTTTGGTAATTGAAGAATAGGTGATGACACAAACAGGGACTTGAGGTCATTGAAGGCTTTTTGAGACTGGGGGGTCCAGAGGAAAGGTTTTGTCGTCTTAGTGAGATTTGTTAATGGCTTAGTGATAGCTGCGAAATTATGGATAAAGCGCCTGTAAAAGTTTGCAAAGCCTAAGAAGCGTTGTACTTCTTTGATAGTGGTTGGTGTAGGCCAAGATGTGATGGCTTTGATTTTATTGTCTTCCATCATAATGGTACTTTGACTGATACGGTAACCTAGGAATGAGACCTCTGTAACATGGAAGAGACATTTCTCTAATTTTACGTAAAGACTATGTGACCTTAGTCTGGACAACACTTGCCTGACATGTATGACATGTTCTGAAAGGGAAGAAGAATAGATTAGAATATCGTCAAGATAGACCACCAGAAAAGTGTCTAAGATGTCCCTAAAGATAGCGTTGATAAAATTCTGGAATGTCGCCGGGGCATTGCACAGACCGAATGGCATAACAGTATATTCAAAAAGACCATACCTAGTCCTAAATGCTGTCAGCCACTCGTCCCCGGACCTTATTCTAACAAGGTTGTATGTGCCCCTAAGGTCTAGTTTGGTAAATATAGTAGCGCCACTCAACCTCTCAACCAATTCTGGGATTAGAGGTAGCGGGTACCTGTTCTTTATTGTGCGTTTATTTAATTCACGATAATCTATAATAGGGCGCAAGGACCCGTCCTTGTTTTTTACAAAAAAACGGCAGGGGAAGTGGAGGGACGGATGAAACCTTTTTTTAAATTATCAGTTATGTAGTTTTTTAAATGTTGTAACTCAGGTCTGGACAGGGGATAGATATGGCCGTAGGGAATGGTGGCTCCAGGTAACAGGTCAATGGGGCAATTGTAGGACCTGTGTGGAGGTAATGACTCGGCCTCTTTCTGATCGAAGACATCAGAGAAATCTGAATACTGAGGAGGAATAGAAGGAGCAGAGGTAGAGAGTAAATGAGCAGTTGGAAAACAGGTCTTAGAGCAGTAAGAAGAGGGAAGGGATAGAGTAAGTGTGTCCCAATGCACCGTGGGTTGGTGTAACTGTAACCAGGTAATTCCCAGAACTATAGGATAGAGAGGGGATGATATGATTTCAAAGGTAATGGTCTCAGAATGACCAGAGGCAGTAGTAACCAGTAAGGGAATAGTCTGTTGCATGACAGGACCAGATGGTAGATGTGAACCGTCAATAACTTTGAGAGGCAGAGGTGTGCTTTTGAAAGAAGAAGGTATTTTATTAACAGTGACTAAACTCAAATCAATAAAGTTGGCACATGCTCCGGTATCTATGATGGCTTCACACTTTATCCTGTGTTGTTCCCACTGCAAGGATAAGGGTAATGTTAGATAGGCAGTGGCAAAGGGTGTACCTTACCTATCTTCTGTTTGAGTAGTAGTGGACACTCCTTAACAACATGGTCTGCTGATGCGCAATACATGCACAAATTTAATGTACGGCGTCTCAATTTCTCTTGTGGAGAGAGGGGTCCACGTAGAAAACTAATGTCCATAGGTTGCTCAGGTGGTGAAGTAGATGGCGTCTGTAAAACCCTGCGCTGAGGGGGGTTAGAGGGTTTTTTTTCTTGCCTCCTCTCCCTAAGTCTACGGTCAATAGTAGTGGTAAGGATGTACAGTTCTTCCAGGCGGTCTGGAATACCTACTCTGACGAGTTCATCCTTAATGTCTTCAGATAAACCAAGGCGATACTGGTTTTTCAGAGAAACCTCATTCCAGAGGGAATCTCTGGCCCATATCCTAAAACGAGTGATATACTCTTCAACTGGGGCTTTAAGCTGTTTTAAACCTCTGAGTTTGCCCTCAGCTGTAATCTGGCGGTAGGGATCATCATAAAGAGAGGAGAGGGCTTTAAGGAAGCAGTCCAGGGAATTCAGTATTGGGTCTTGTGACTCATAGAAAGAGTCAGCCCAGATCCTTGGCTCTCCCCTAAGGTATGATAGGATGGTTAGTACTTTGGCCCTGTCAGTGTGGTAGGTCCTAGGGCGTAAATCAAAAAGCAATAAGCATGCATTACGAAATTGACGAAAAGTGGAGCGGTCCCCTGAGAACTTTTCGGGGTATGAAACCTGGGGTTCAGCATGGTCATTTCCAGAGTTTCTATTTGATAGCACTTCCCTTAAGCAGGCTTTAAGGCTTTGATTTTCCACCTGCAAATCCCTGAAAACCTGGGTTAGGTTATCCAGCCTTTGATTTAGGCTGTGTAGCTGGGGAGTGACGTCAGTGGGCTCCATGGCTACTTTATAGGGCTGGTTTATTATGTAACAATCAACTCACTTGTAATTGTAACAACCAAGATGTCATGTAAAATTGAGGATGTGTTACAAGAGTTGAGGATGACAGTACACTATACAGGGAGTGCAGAATTATTAGGCAAATGAGTATTTTGACCACATCATCCTCTTTATGCATGTTGTCTTACTCCAAGCTGTATAGGCTCGAAAGCCTACTACCAATTAAGCATATTAGGTGATGTGCATCTCTGTAATGAGAAGGGGTGTGGTCTAATGACATCAACACCCTATATCAGGTGTGCATAATTATTAGGCAACTTCCTTTCCTTTGGCAAAATGGGTCAAAAGAAGGACTTGACAGGCTCAGAAAAGTAAAAAATAGTGAGATATCTTGCAGAGGGATGCAGCACTCTTAAAATTGCAAAGCTTCTGAAGCGTGATCATCGAACAATCAAGCATTTCATTCAAAATAGTCAAACGGGGTCGCAAGAAGCGTGTGGAAAAACCAAGGCGCAAAATAACTGCCCATGAACTGAGAAAAGTCAAGCGTGCAGCTGCCAAGATGCTACTTGCCATCAGTTTGGCCATATTTCAGAGCTGCAACATCACTGGAGTGCCCAAAAGCACAAGGTGTGCAATACTCAGAGACATGGCCAAGGTAAGAAAGGCTGAAAGACGACCACCACTGAACAAGACACACAAGCTGAAACGTCAAGACTGGGCCAAGAAATATCTCAAGACTGATTTTTCTAAGGTTTTATGGACTGATGAAATGAGAGTGAGTCTTGATGGGCCAGATGGATGGGCCCGTAGCTGGATTGGTAAAGGGCAGAGAGCTCCAGTCCGACTCAGACGCCAGCAAGGTGGAGGTGGAGTACTGGTTTGGGCTGGTATCATCAAAGATGAGCTTGTGGGGCCTTTTCGGGTTGAGGATGGAGTCAAGCTCAACTCCCAGTCCTACTGCCAGTTTCTGGAAGACACCTTCTTCAAGCAGTGGTACAGGAAGAAGTCTGCATCCTTCAAGAAAAACATGATTTTCATGCAGGACAATGCTCCATCACACGCGTCCAAGTACTCCACAGCGTGGCTGGCAAGAAAGGGTATAAAAGAAGAAAATCTAAAGACATGGCCTCCTTGTTCACCTGATCTGAACCCCATTGAGAACCTGTGGTCCATCATCAAATGTGAGATTTACAAGGAGGGAAAACAGTACACCTCTCTGAACAGTGTCTGGGAGGCTGTGGTTGCTGCTGCACGCAATGTTGATGGTGAGCAGATAAAAACACTGACAGAATCCATGGATGGCAGGCTTTTGAGTGTCCTTGCAAAGAAAGGTGGCTATATTGGTCACTGATTTGTTTTTGTTTTGTTTTTGAATGTCAGAAATGTATATTTGTGAATGTTGAGATGTTATATTGGTTTCACTGGTAAAAATAAATAATTGAAATGGGTATATATTTGTTTTTTGTTAAGTTGCCTAATAATTATGCACAGTAATAGTCACCTGCACACACAGATATCCCCCTAAAATAGCTATAACTAAAAACAAACTAAAAACTACTTCCAAAACTATTCAGCTTTGATATTAATGAGTTTTTTGGGTTAATTGAGAACATGGTTGTTGTTCAATAATAAAATTAATCCTCAAAAATACAACTTGCCTAATAATTCTGCACTCCCTGTATGCTTTTAGTGAACTGTATAACACTTGTTGTTAATATTGCCGGACAGCTAGCTCCCAGTAACTGGAGTGTCTATTAGTGGGAGTTGACTTTGGTAGGTATTTGTAGCAATGGATATACAGAGATAAACAGTAGTGCAGAGGTTAATTATATATCAGGATGCAGTTAGTAGAGAGAGATCAGGGTTAAATGCAAGCAGCTTCACTATACAAATCTTACACTTGTAGTATGTTTAAGTGTACTTCAGAAGAGAGTTGCACAGTGTGTTTATGAAAGTTTATACAGCACCTGTCCAGAAGTCGCTGAATGAGATTTCCCCTTTAAGCAAACTGCAGCTGATGTGAGTGCGATGAGTGCAGCACAGAGATCCGGTCCCAATGAGCTTGGTGAGCAGTGTGAACGCTGTGGTCCCTGCGTTTCCTGTTTGCTGAGTGGCGTGTCACGCCAGGTTGTTAGGAATACTCACAAGCAGACCCTGGATGGGGGAGGTGTGGAGTGAAGTCCTGCTGCAGATATGTAATGTCAGCTCCGGCTGAAGTAGAGGTATGCTGATAGGAAAGGAAATAAATACACAGTTTAAATCCTGTTATGCTGTAGAAAAGGTAAGGACTGGAACTGTAGCTATTACACTTCAATAAACCAGCAAAATGGGAGTAAGCAGGTTTATATTGGGTTCAGGTAGGAAGTTAACAAGATGTAAAGGTGGTATATAGTATTTGCTTGACACATTTAAGGTGGAATAGGAGGATCATGACACCCGCTGGCAAACCGAACTAGACATATAATTAAATGCAAAGGAATGGCAACACATATTTGAAAGTACTAGAAGGTCCTCAACATTAGCTATGTTCCTAGAAATTATTTATAAACTGTTGACACGCTGGTATCTCACCCCCTCACGTATAAAAAGTGTTTTCCTAACAAGCTCGGATAGATGCTGGAGAGGCTGTGGCGAGAGGGGTAGCATGGTACATATCTGGTGGACCTGTCCTAAGTTAAAACCATTCTGAAGTACAGTAGAAAACATTATCAATATTATATTAGGTCCTTCCTCAAACCGCCGCAACTAGCTTTGTTAAATATTCCACCTAAATGCCCCTGCAGACTGTGTTTCAAACTCATACAGCTCACCTTAAATGTTGCTAGATCTCTCATAGCCAAGCAATGGAAATCACAAACTATACCAACCCTCACAATGTGGTTTAATTATATGGAAGAAGCCCTAGACTTCGAAGAATACTGTTATTTCAGGGTGGCCAAAATGGATACCTATTATGACATCAGATTCTATTGGTACACATATAAGCATACAATATTACAGCTGAAATAAGAAAAATAACCCCTGGGGAAAAGAGACAGGCATTCAGGAGATCAGAGGCTCTTCTAGCTAGATATACTTATGTCAGGGGTTGCTATAGAACAGCACTTGAATTGCTCCAGACCCGTTGCATTTTTGTGAGATGGGTTAGGGTGGAGGGGGCAGTGGATGAGACGGGACGGAGGGAAAAAGATGGCAAAAAGGAATATATGCTTTTTTAATTATTCAGTTATACACTCAAGAAGATTGAAGCAGATATAGCAAGAGATGTTTATCTTGTGAAATGTAGAACACAGAATGGACTATTGTAATGTTTATATAATAACTTTAATATGTAGAGAACTATGTACAAAAGTGAAAAGAGCAACATATAATTCTGTAATGTTCTCAATTTTTTAAATTAAATAAAAAAAAAAAAAAAGTAAATTGGAAAGTTGTTTTAAATTACATATGCCCTATCTGATTCATGAAAGTTTAATTTGGACTTTACTGCCCCTTAAACTTGTAAAATCCCAAAGTGAGAATCATACTGTAGATTTATATATGAAAATTCTAAGATATCCTGCTCATGATTAGAAAAAGAAATATCTGACAATCACATGTCAAAAAAGGTCTAATATACCTTAACAAGAATACTCTACAAATCATCTCTTAGGCAGATGCAGAAAGTTACAGAAAAGAAGCATTAAAGTACAAATGTATTACCACATACCCTGTACATGACAGAGGACTTTCTTATCTCAGATACCACATGGCCACAACTACCCAGCTACTTCCCCCTTCTTTACTCCCTTCAACCAAGGAAGGATGTATGTGTCTGGGATAAAATGCTTACTCTTGACACTTATAACATTAACTATATCATGACCCAGGGCAAACTAATAACCGAGAAGTAGAGATATATGCACAAATGTTAAATCAAATGTTTAAGACAAAATAACTGATAAATCTGTTAACTATCAATTCTTACTTAAAATATTTCGATATAGACATCCTTAAGAAAGACATCTGAACATCTGGAAAGTATTGTACCCTGATATAAGAGGATATACAAGTGAATCTAAAGTTTACAGAACATATACTAGGATAGATGAATTTTTAGTTTCTAAAAATCTAGTGGGGAACATATCACAAGCAAAATATATCAGATGGCTGTAACAGATCATGCCCCGATATTATGCTTTATTCCAATAAGGATATTGAATCCAAGAACATGCAATTTTTCTATCCTCACTATTTCACCAATAATATTGATTTTGCCAGATATATAACTGAAAAATGGAAAGAATATGAGAGGTCTAATGAAGATTAGAAGACAAATCCAAATATATACTATGAGTAGGGATGGGCAAATGTGCTAAAAGTGCAATTAATTTGGTAGAATGAATACTCCTGTGGATATTCGTTTTGGACAATTGAATGTTGATAAGAATGAAAATTCATGGTGACTTCCGGTGGGAGGAGAGCTAACGAGGCAGCAAGGCATGAGAGCTCTGTGCTAAACTGCATCAAACATCAAACTTACGGTGCCTCAATTGCTCCTATGTACCAACCTTGTCAAGCTGCTGCCTGGTAAATACACTGGGTCGCGTTTTTGCTGGTCTCCTAACGTGAGAGACTTATATCACCTACCTAACCACCCAAGTTTCAGTTTGAGAGCGAGGGCGCATAGGCACCATTTTTATTCCTGATCTTGCACCTTGCGGCTACAGATCCCTGTTTCTGTGCAACCTCATAAATCTGGCTGCTTTGCAAGTCCTTACCTGCTACCGTATAAGCTGCATCTTCACTAACTTCAGCATAAATATGTTCTGACCTACAGATATGTGACCCCCCAATATTCTCTGCTACTACAGTGCTGCAAATCTATTACTGAGCTTTTGCAATGATTGACTAAAGTAAAACGGAAAAGCTGTTTCTGGTACTAACTCCTACCAGCTGACTGTGAGGCCCATTTATCAAGCTCCAAACGGAGCTTGAAGGGCCGTGTTTCTGGCGAGCCTGCAGGCTCACCAGAAACAGCAGTTATGAAGCAGCGGTCACAAAGACTGCTGCTCCATAACCCTGTCCGCCTGCTCTGATGAGGCGGACAGGAATCACCGGAATTCAACCCGATCGAGTACGATCGGGTTGATTGACACCTCCTACTGGTGGCCGATTGGCCGCGAGTCTGCAGGGGGCGGCATTGCACCAGCAGCTCACAAGAGCTGCTGGTGCAATGCTGAATACGGAGAGCATGTTGCTCTCCGCATTCAGCGATGTCTGTCAGACCTGATCCGCACTGTCAGAACAGGTCCGACAGACATTTGTTAAATATGCCTCATTGTCTCTCTAACCTATTACCCATTGATAGGTTTTCTCCTACACATGTTTAAGGCACTTACTTTGTGAAATTACAACCTTTCTGCCTTATTGTCTCAACATATGCAGAAGCATTATAAAAGTTTCCACAAGAAAACTGACAAGATGGCGTGAAAAAACAAATCTACAGACAGGAGAGTGAGACATCAAGCTGATGTTACTCCTACCCCTGCGATCTGGAACTCCCCTGACGATCATCATATCCCACAAGATACAGATCCTATAGTAAACCAACTATCTACTTTGTTATTCCCTAAAATCAAGCAGCTGCAGACAGGGGTTGAATCTTTTTCGGCGGACTTTAAACAATTCTCTAGACGGTTCACCCATGTTGAACATCATGTCTCTGAACATGAAGATCATCATTGTGATGTCTCTACTGCTGTAACTCATGGAAGGTTGATATGTTATTTTACACTTAGAATTAGATGGCATCAGCTTCACCCTGGTAGAAGTATATGGCCCACTCCAAAATAAAGAACGATTTTGGTCTGCATTACACAAACAATTGCTGGATTCTGCGCACCTTTATATGATAGTGGGAGGGGACTATAATATTGCTCTACAAGTTCCCTTGGACAGATTCAGAAGCCCTGATTACACCCTTGTCTTTCAACTGTGCTGACTTCGAAAAACATACAAAGACACGTTCACATGGTAAGTGTACACAATTGTCTGAAACAAGACTGGTGATGCAGGATACATCCTATGGGAAACACTTATGTTTCCTCATTTCTTTTAGATGGTATTTCCCAATCCTCTATTTGGAAAGCGATGAATATGACACATAATGAAGATAAACTGATATTTTGAATAGAATTGAGTTTTAAAGATCATACATCCAGGTTAGTTTGCACAATGCAGCATTGATAAGAATCATAGGAGGAATAATGTGAAACTAGTTCAAAATATATTGAATGTGTCTGTCAATTTTCACCATGTCCTATTTTTGAAGACATTTATTTAATATACATTCCCCCTACTTTGTGCTAGAGAGTACTCAGATTGTGATCAATTATACAGATGAAGGGATACATTTCATAGTTGACATTTAGGTATATTGGTTTTTGAAGGGACATAAAATATTACATTATATTGCATTCAATTATGTCCCTCATACAATGTGTTATGAAATAACATTATCGATTTCAGATTCTAATATTTTTCTTATTTTTTCTTACAGATTTTCATTTTGCTGAATGCCCAAAAGAATATTGATTTATTGTTAGAATCTAATTTTTTTTAATAAATATCTGTACATATATATATATATTCTCTATCCAAGTAAGATAATAACAAATACATCCTTCTAATATTAGGACATGTGAAGAAAAGATTAGTCCAATGACTGGTTGTTAAAGTACCAATTTTACAAGCACATGTCTGATATTAAATATAATACAGTTGCACATTTTTTTTTAAATATCAACACAGCTCAAGCAGATAATGAGTGTTAAAGTATCTTACAAAAGTTAAGGTGGAGTTTGATACAGCCATCTAATTTTTGGTTGTGTGATTTAGAGATGTACAAATCATAAAATGTTAATGATGAGGCTATGCAGTATAAAGTCTACATAACAAATTTGGTTATGTCACTTTTAAGAAATGTGTAGGGTGGACTTGTTAGATTAAAGTGACAGTGTAGTTTAATTTTATATTCACATTCTAATATCTATCATTTTTTTTAAAGTTTAACATATTCTTAAAATAAATATAGCTTAGTTATTATGGTATTATTATTTGCAAGGTAACCTAGGTAGATTAAATGATATAGTTATTGTATTCCATATTGATGACTTTTTACCCTAGTGGAGTCATTTGAAGGGATAGTTAACTCATAGATATTTCAAAATATAATTCCTCACAATTATCCTCTTTACCTGCTGGAGTGTATAGAATTGTTTACAAGTATCTCCATTACCCTTAATTTTTAAATTAAAATAGTTTATTTTTCCTATGCTATCTCCACCTATTCATAATGTTTTTGGCCTTAAGGCAAAGCTGTGTAAACCAAATTACCAAATTTACCAAATCACACACATCATTCGGGACCCATATGGCATGCTGCAGACTAATCCCAGTCGGGAGCACCTGTTCCTCCAATTTGTACCATGCTGGTTTTTACGCGGATGGAACTTAGGCTGAGATATGGGCTACTCTTGTCACCTCATAGTACAGATATATGTTAGGAAAAGCTATGCCTTCCTTATCGAAATGCCTTTGTAGTGTCTTGTATGCAATTCTCAGGACTTTGTTTCTCCAGACATACTGTAGGAAAATTTGGTGGATCTGTTGTAGGATCTTGTGTGGGACATTGATTGGCAGACACCAATAAAAGTAGAGAGCCTTTGGGAGTAGGGACATTTTGATAGTAGCCGCTCTGCCTATCCACGAGATTTCCTGATAGTCCCATTTCTATGTAAGTGCCTTAAGATCTAGTATTAGTCTATCAAAATTGAGTTTCACCATGAAGTTCATATCTCTGCTTAAGAGTACTCCCAAATGTGGGAGATGGCTCAAGTACCACTTGAAACTATGGTTCCGGCGGAGATTCTTCAGTTCATCCGCTGGAAGATTAAGAGCGTATGCCTCAGTTTTCGAGAGATTACACTTATAGTAGCTAAGCCTCCCAAACTGATCAATGATGTTAAATACCGACGGGATAGAGGTCTCTGGGTTCGTTAGCAGTATGGTGACGTCGTCAGCGATGGGAGCAATTCTCTCTTCATGGATGCCACATTGCACACCGGTTATCTGATCTGACTCCCGAATAGCTTGGGCAAAAGGCTCCATCACTAGTGCAAATATCAAGGGTGAAAGTGGGCCTCCTTGTCTAGTGCCATTTGCAATGGTTATTTTGGGCAAGCAGAAGCCAGGGCCCCTAACTCTGCCATATGGTGTTGAGTAAAGGACATTTATAGTCTTGATAACTGAAGCTGGGAAACCGAAGGTCGCTAAGACTTCCCATATGAACTCTCACTGGACCCTGTCAAAAGCTTTCTCAGCGTCTAGTGACAGGGCCACTATCGTAGAACATACCCTGTAAGAGAGGTACTAGTTGCAAAGAGAATTTTTTATACCAAGAGCCCGAGAAGCCATCGGGCCACGGGGTCTTGTTATTTTGTAGATTCTTGATCGCCAATACAATTTCTTTCTTGTGGAACGGCTCCAACAGGAGCTTTTTAGCATCATCTGAGAGCAAGGGAAGTTTCAATCCCTGCAAAAAATCAGAAATCTCTGTCTTTGAAGCCTCCTCAGGTTTTTTCTTCTCAGCTATATTATAAAGATCTTTGTAGTAGTCTGCGAAGGCTTTCCCTATCTCCGCTGGGGCGTAAGCTTTCAGACCTTTATGTATGATAAAGGGAATTCTAGCAGTTGCTTGCTGGTTCTTAAGCGTGTTGGCTAGCTGTGAATCTGCCTTATTACTCTTATGGTAAATGAGTATTTTAAATTTAGCTAGCGCCGCCTGAACTATCTTAAGCTCTAATTCTTTTATTAAGCCTTTCAGGTGAGAGATTCCATCAGATACCTTCTGAGATGGTTCCTTCCTGTTCTGGCTCTCCGCAGAGTGTAACTCGCAAAGCAATTTGCCTAACGGCACAATTTAGTCTTTGCGCATGGATGCTAGTTTAGATATGCATAACCCTCTCAGGTATGCTTTCAAGGCCACCCAGTGGATTTGGTGCGAGGTTTGTTCTTCTCGGTTTACTTCTAGGAATTTGTAGATTTCATCTTGGACCCTTGGGAATCTCCAAGGTGGATTCACACCAATGGGGTCCGTGCCCTGAATCCCAAACGAGACTGCGTCATGGTCCGACCAAGCACAGTGTATTATCTTGGATTCAGATATCTAGTTCAAGGTCCAGGAGTCTACGAAAAAGTATTCCAGCCTGGAGTAGGACCGATGTGAGGCAGAGAAATACAAATAGTCCCTGGAGTCAGGGTGATATGAGCGCCAGACATCGTACAGGGAGTGTTGGAAGATCGAGTTCCAGAACTTGGGTGCCAATGATAGAGAGAAGGAGTCTACTTTTTAATTGGGAGGGATTTTCTTGTCAATGTAGGGGTCCCTCACTAAGTTGAAATCCACACCCAGTATCAGGTCACCCTGTTTTAGTCTCTCAACAAAAGTTTGGGTCTTTTTAAGAAATGGTATTTGGCCCTTAATATGGGGCATATATGTTAACCAGCATGAAGAGCTGATTATTCAGCTTACAGATCAAGATGAGGAAGCGTCCCTCCCCATCTCTCTCCACGTGAATTGGATGGAAGGCCACAGAGCTATGAACTAAAATAGAGACTCCTCTGGTCTTCTCATCATGAGTGGAATGGTAAACCACAGGAAACCTTGGAAACTTAAGTATTGGGATATAATCTCTGTATGTAGACTATTTAAGAAATTTCTGAGGAGACTACGCTTATTAGGGGAATTTAGTTCCTTAACATGTAGGGTCATAAATCTTAGCATAGTTGCCTGAGCTATTAAAAAAAAAACACAAAAAGGAAAGAGGAGTGCGGGGAGGACTAGTGAGGGAAAATATGAGTGTGTTTTAGGTCAAGCCTCCTCTAAAGGAGCCGATAAACGCTCCCAGAGCCCAAGAGGGTCTGTACTCTAAACTATTATTCGCTGTTTAGTATCTAAAACAATCTAGGGTTACTGAAAAGGGAAAGGTGGTACTTATAATCTATGTTCTAGCATTTACTATGTTAACTGCATTAACTGAAGGGGGGCTAAGCTCTTGGTTTACCACTAAGGCATGTGGTGGTCAGGAATAAAGTACATAGATATTTTATTTTTTTTAAACTATGATTCTTTTGTAGGGCCTAGATTAAAGAGAGCGCCTAAGGGCCTCTATTCTACAGAGCTATCCTAAATGTAACTATAGGGGACACAATGGGGGAAGCATGGGAAATTTCAAGCTCAAGTTACCCTGGATTTTACACCTGTCACTGATGATGGTGTACTGAGCCTTTGAGGAGGGGATAGGAACAGTCAGGGGCTGAGGAGAAGCCCTCATCTCTCTGAAGGACTACATAGGCATTTCCAGATGTCTGCATTTTATATAATACATTTACACAATGAGGAGGCACTCAGGAATACCCCGCTTGGTCTATAACAGTTTCTCTATAAAACTAACATCGACTTGGTAGGGAGGTGAACTAAGAATAGGCCTATAGGCTGTTAATCAATATATCCACCTTTATCTGGAAATTAACAATGAAAACAAGAGACAGTGCATGCCAGTTTGGGCTGTCTATGATAGGAAGTATGGTTCCTCTGTGCTCTAAGCAGAGCTAGCCCCATGCCTGTGCTCAGGGGAATCCTCCCCAGCCACTCAGAGTAACATGGACCGTCTCCTGATATGACTAGACCCCAGCATAGTCAACAGGCAGATGCATGTAAAGCACTTAACAGACCCGATTTCCGCTCTGAGGTCACGGGGTTTCTCACCCTGATTGCACCTTCTATAACAACCCCCTCTTCATTGGAAGGAGCACCACAGAGTGCAACCAGGGGCATGACAGTTTAACTAGGATGGGATTAACCAACATAACAATGTACAAACAGTCAGAATATGCAGATCTCATTCATAGGTAAGTGAAAATTTAACATTTTTCTTGAACTAAAAGCTTTGTGTAGGTATCACCCAGACCGGAACATAGGCCACCCCAGTACTTTCACTGGGATTTGCCGTGGGTGAGACCCACAAACCAAGATAGACAGGATTCAACATATGCACATAGTAAGCAAAATTAGACAGCCTTGTATGGATTAAAAATAAACATTGTAAAAGCAATAAAGATTCCAACCAGGTGTCTATATGGAAATAAATAGTGGAGCCTATGGAGTGCAGTATATGTCAATCCAAGTCGTCTATCAGAAGTTGTGATTGAGCACTGCCCTTAGGTGGGCCAACCCCAGGTTTACACGCCGGGGCGTCTTCTACAATGTCTCAGATTAACATAGGCCGCCACTTTTTATATCTATACTCCAGTACAATCTTCGGATATATTAAGTTAAAGCGTTTAACCAACCTGGGTACTACGCTGAAGTTTCAAGATCACCTTACCTTGGGTCCACCTCCTATGACATCACCTTCTTTATTTTGGGGAGGTTATTCTAGGGTGTGGCTAGAGACCTAACAGTTTAACCAGAAAGGGGTTAACCAGCATAACAATGTATAAACAATTAATATATATAGGTCACATCTAAAAGTGAGTAGTAAATAAACATATTTAGAACAATTAAAGACTTCAGTAAATGGTATACGAACTGGGGCATATAGGAGTCTCAATCCTTTCACTGGGTTAAGTGTGTGGAAGGCCCAAAAAGGGCACGCAGGTCAGCTAATGTAAATTAACACAAAAACCTACTAAACAGGATGGGGCACCCATAGGTAAGTTGGAGCTAAACCTTAATAAAACATTCCGAGTTTCAGCTTGGTTCTTAAAAGGGCCTGAGTGTTGAAGCCAATATCCCCTCATTATGGGTGGGGAAGTGGCCTCCCCATTGAAGGCCCATACACCCATCTAGATAGTGATGAGCACTTGTGTGTAGTATTCCAGCTAGGTTCCAGTTTACCACTCAGTCTCTAGCCAGTCTCATCAGCATCTGGTGGGGGAGGCACGTCCCAGCTCCACCCCAGCCTAGAAAAGAAAGAGTTAATTCCTTAGTAAACGTGGGAATCAGTCAGCCTCTGAGTCCCATGTCCCTTGTCTGTCGAAGGGCTCTTGTCACCTCTCTGAAGGTGGCCCATTTTTGTATAGTGAACTGCGACAGGTCCAGAAAAACCTGAATGGATTAAAAGCCATCTGGTAGTGCAGGTGTAGAGGAAAGCAAAACTGAATCCAGCACAGCAGTCCAACTGGTCAAACCCACCTGGAGTTACTACCAAACTCCCAATATATCAAACTGGAAAAAAAGAGGATGGAGGGTCTCCAAATATGCCAAAATGTCTCTTTAATATGAAATTTTAAGTCATGACAAGGTAAAAAAAACCACAACGTTTCGGAGCACATGCCCCTTAATCATGTGTTAAAGAATTATACAGATTCAGCTGTTTAAATAGGCTACTGGGATTTAACCCTTACAATCTATATACACAACTTGTCTTGTAACAAATAGCGCCATCTGCTGATAAACATATAGGTAAATCTGAAAATCATATACCAAACAGCTCTAATATATCCCATGTTATTATCTCTTTGTAGAAGAGTTCTTTGTGTTACATTTATGTGTATTATTTGTTAGTACATATATAGTTGGAAAATTCCATGAATTACATCTATTATTTGTGACATCCATCATGCATGTTTTTTGGAAGTATTTGTATTTTATTTTGCTTAAAATTTAGACATTAATTATAATTGGGGATGCTGTATACAATTGTTTTGTTTTGCACTGTATTATAACATTATGATATGTTCTGGAGGCTTCATAGCTGTTTGGTATATGATTTTCAGACTTACCTATATGTATATCAGCAGATGACGCTATTTGTTACAAGACAAGTTGTGTATATAGATTGTAAGGGTTAAATCCCAGTAGCCTATTTAAGCAGGTGAGTCTGTATTATTCTTTACCACATGATTAAGGGGCATGTGCCCTGAAACGTCGTGGGTTTTTTTTACCTTGTCATGACTTAAAATTTCATATTAAAGAGACATTTTGGCAAATTTGGAGACCCTCCATCCTCTTTTTTTCCAGGGCAGGTGTAGAGAACATGGCCTTCATGATCTGCTCTTTATAAGTAAAAAAATGGAAGCGGGCAATGACATCCCAGGGTTTCTCTGATGAGACATTCCTGCCCCTTGGCAACCTGTGGACCCTGTCAATCATATTTTCATTTGGGGTGCGAGGGGCCTTCAGGAATTCACAGAAGTCTGTAAGGAAAGATTCAAGGTCTTGTGCTGACACTTCCTCCAGAATTCCCCAGAACCTCAAATTGTTCTGAAGGGATCTGTCCTCTATGTCAGCAATTTTTGCTTCCATTGCATCAAGCATGTCCACCATCACATGGGAATGGTTTGAGAGTTTGGCCTGTTCTACTGCAAGATCCTCTTGTTTCCGTTCTAGGGTGTCTACCCTTTCTCCAATTTCCCCAATGTCCTTATGTAATTCTGCAACTGAACTCTTGACCGTCTGGGTGAGGGAGTTTTGGAGATTATCCAATTTCTGCATCAAAGAGGAGACTATATCTGAGGCCATTGTGTTGTCAGTGGGAAAAGTTGTCTGAGAGTCTTGGTCTCTAGAGATGGCACCCTTTCAGGGGGACTGAGTATAGAGTCTCTTGGATCTGCTGGATTCTCTGGCAAAGTTTTGGCCCTAAAATGATCAGCCACTGATTTTTTCACCTCCGTAGAAAATGTTGTCTTTTTTTAGACCCCTGCAGCATGATATAGTTGCTTCTCGCCTGATAGCTCCTCGTGAGGGGTCTCGCACACTGACACTTAGAAGGGGGAGAACACACCTGTTTTATATATATATATATTTTTTTCCCTGGCTGACTTGATCCCTGATAGCTCTAATCTGATGATCTGAAGGTATTCATTTAGAGGCCCAACACTCAACTCCTGACCACCAGCCTCCCGTGTCTACTTCATTCACATGCTAGCAGTGTATTTTCAGTATGAGGCATTGCAGACTCTCAGGGTCGTTGGCTTAGTTGTGAAGCTAGTCTGGTCCTCCAAATCTGTCTTTACTCAGAGGAATCTGATCTCCCACACTGCTACATTTGGTGGGTCTTGTATATAGTTGCCCAAATTATTATGTAATGTTATCCCCTGGGTGCAGGGCTGTAGGGTTGAGGGCTTCCTGTAGTGTACAAAGTGGTCAGGCTGTAGGGGTGTTCTAAGGTTCCCAGTAATTAAAGGCTAATAGCTGTGGAATTGGTCTATAGCAGGTAAATTTAGGCCCTTAAAGAAGTTTGGCTTCCTGTTCTACTGTACCCAAGAATGCCTACATGTGCATCAGGAAATATCACTCCACAGTTATATAGCTTCAAGAGTGTGAATGTGAGAGACGCCTAGATTCCTGCAGCTTACCCCAATAATCTATTTATGTCTATAGTAGTCCCCAGAAAGCACAGTTCCGTTCGTATGTGACTATGATATGTCAGAAGGGTGGGCTGTAGACTCATATAAGTTAGATATGTATTGTGTTAGTGTATTGGGTTTTAATAAACTGCACATTTGTTTTTACCCTGCGGCATCACACTACTTTCTTTTAAGTATTAATCCCATTTGGATGTTGCGCGAGTGTTTGAAAGCACTTTATCTTGGAAGAAATTGACTGACTCCGTTTGATTCCTGTCACATTCTGAATGTGTTGGTTTACCGCTCGTGAGGAGAGCTCGCTGGGCAGCTATTAATAGTCCAGCCTGTACCTGTGGCACTTCTCAAGTGCCTGACATCTAGTAAGTGACATCTTGATGTGTGCATGAGCATTGGTACCTGACGTACTCACACCATTGTCGTGCCTCCTTTTGTTTTCTCATATTCTCTATAGATATGGATGGGAGCTGTAGGGTCTGAATGTAGCGGAGCTTCTGCTCAGAGTGAGGCCTACCCGTTAAGGAGTCCCTCTATTACATGGCAATATGTGGTGGGCTACTGTGCTGATACTGGTATATAGGAGTGAGTGTGGATTCCAGCCTTACCCTCCGTGCAGTTGTTGGTGTGAAGGGCAGGTATTTTCAGGCTTGCTGTGTGTCCTCCAGGGATTGCCTGATCAGTGTGCCTGTACGGGCCTTGCAGTTAAAATGGCGGATTTTTGCACCCCTGTCCTCTGCCCCCTATTACACCTTCTTGGTCTCCGCTGTCGCCAGGTCCCACTTGCTTGTCAGGGTCCTCTCTCACAATATCCTCTCCAATCTTTCAGTACTTTGGCAGCCCTCCCTTGAGCTGGAAGGGTTACGCAGCTACCGCTGCCTTGTCTGTGTCCTCAACGTCTCCATACACAGTAGCGAGTCTTCCTCTGTTCTCACAGGTCCCGCTGTCCTTAAAGATCACTCTGACCAACTGCTGTTGCTCCGGAGCAGAGTCCCGACCCTCCAGAGCTGTGGTCTTAGTTGGGCAGGAACCCTACCGGGCTGCAATGGGTCCGGTCTTCTCTGAGCAGGTCTTACTTAATTCTGGCTTGTCGATGCTGGAACGGCACCATCCTGCAGGTCAGCTGCTCAGGCTAGCTCCTATGTGATGAGGGGTCAATATTTGACTCTAAAACACCGGTCAAGAATACTTATTATTACCCCGCTATCCGGAGCTCTGAATAGAGTCGACCTCTCAGTATGGTTGCTAGCTCCACCCCTCTCCACCCTCTCTTTTGCTCTCTCTCCCCCCTCTCTTTTGCGCTCTCACTCTCTCCCCCCTCTCTTTTGCTCTCTCTCTCTCTCCCCCCTCTTTTGCTCTCTCTCTCCCCCTCTCTTTTGCTCTCTCCCCCCCCCCCCCTTCTTTTTTGCGCTCTCTCCCCTCTCTTTTGTGTTCTCTCACCCCCTTCTCTTTTGCTCTCTGTCCCCCCTCTATTTTGCTCTCTCTATCCCCCCTTCTGTTTTGCGCTCTCCCCCCTCTCTTTTGCTTTCTCTCTCCCATTTTTTTTTTGCTCTCTCTCTCCCCTTCTCTTTTGTTCTCTCTCTCTCCCCCCAATAAGAATACTAATTATTACCCCGCTATCCGGAGCTCTGAATAGAGTCAACCTCTCATTATGGTGGCTAGCTCCACCCCTCTCCACCCTCTCTTTTGCTCTCTCTCCCCCCTCTCTTTTTCTCTCTCTCTCTCTCCCCCCCTCTATTTTGCTCTCTCTCTCTCCCTCTCTTTTGCTTTCTCTCTCCCCCTCTCTTTTGCTCTCACTCTCTCTCCCCCTCTCTTGCTCTCTCTCCCCCCTCTCTTTTGCTCTCTCTCTCTCTCAACCCTCTCTTGCTCTCTCTCTTCCCCCTCTTTTTTGCACTCTCTCCCCCCTCTCTTTTGCACTATCCCCTCTCTTTTGCTCTCTCTCCTCCCCCTTCTCTTTTGCTCTCTCTTCCCCTTCTCTTTTGCTCTCTCTTCCCCCTCTCTTTTGCTCTCTCTCCCCCTCTCTTTTGCTCTCTATCCCCCTCTCTTTTGATATTTCTCCCCCTCTCTTTTGCTCTCTTTCCCCTCTCTTTTTCACTCTCTCTCCTCTCTTTTGCTCTCTCTCCCCCTCTCTTTTGCTTGCTCTCTCTCTCCCCCCTCTCTTTTGCTCTCTCTCTCCCCTCTCTTTTGGTCTCTCTCCCCCCTCTCTTTTGCTCTCTCTCTCTCTCCCCTCTCTTTCGCTCTCTCTCTCTCTCCCCCCTCTTTTGCTCTCTCTCTCTCCCTCTCTTTTGCTCTCTCTCTCTCAACCTTCTCTTGCTCTCTCTCTTCCCCCTCTTTTTTGCGCTCTCTCCCCTCTCTTTTGTGTTCTCTCACCCCCTTCTCTTTTGCTCTCTGTCCCCCCTCTATTTTGCTCTCTCTATCCCCCCTTCTGTTTTGCGCTCTCCCCCCTCTCTTTTGCTTTCTCTCTCCCATTTTTTTTGCTCTCTCTCTCCCCTTCTCTTTTGTTCTCTCTCTCTCCCCCCAATAAGAATACTAATTATTACCCCGCTATCCGGAGCTCTGAATAGAGTCAACCTCTCATTATGGTGGCTAGCTCCACCCCTCTCCACCCTCTCTTTTGCTCTCTCTCCCCCCTCTCTTTTGCTCTCTCTCTCTCCCCCCCTCTATTTTGCTCTCTCTCTCTCCCTCTCTTTTGCTTTCTCTCTCCCCCTCTCTTTTGCTCTCACTCTCTCTCCCCCTCTCTTGCTCTCTCTCCCCCCTCTCTTTTGCTCTCTCTCTCTCTCAACCCTCTCTTGCTCTCTCTCTTCCCCCTCTTTTTTGCACTCTCCCCCCCTCTCTTTTGCACTATCCCCTCTCTTTTGCTCTCTCTCCTCCCCCTTCTCTTTTGCTCTCTCTTCCCCTTCTCTTTTGCTCTCTCTCCCCCCTCTCTTTTGCTCTCTCTCACCCTCTCTTTTGCTCTCTATCCCCCTCTCTTTTGATATTTCTCCCCCTCTCTTTTGCTCTCTTTCCCCTCTCTTTTTCACTCTCTCTCCTCTCTTTTGCTCTCTCTCCCCCTCTCTTTTGCTTGCTCTCTCTCTCCCCCCTCTCTTTTGCTCTCTCTCTCCCCTCTCTTTTGGTCTCTCTCCCCCCTTTCTTTTGCTCTCTCTCTCTCTCAACCCTCTCTTACTCTCTCTCTTCCCCCTCTTTTTTGCACTCTCTCTCCTCTCTCTTTTGCTCTCTCTCTCCCCCCTCTCTTTTGCTCTCTCTCTCCCCCTCTCTTTTGCTCTCTCCCCCCCCTTCTGTTTTGCACTCTCCCCCCTCTCTTTTGCGCTCTTTCCGCCTTTTTATTTGCTCTCTCTCCCACCTTCTCTTTTGCTCTTTCTCCCCCCTCTCTTTTGCTCTCTCTTCCCTCTCTTTTGCTCTCTCTCCCCCCTCTCTTTTGCTCTCTCCCCCCTCTCTTTTGGTCTCTCTCCCCCTCTCTTTTGGTCTCTCTCCCCCCTCTCTTTTGCAATCTCTCCCCTCTCTTTTTTGCTCTCTCTCTCCCCTCTCTTTTGCTCTATCTCTCTCTCAACTCTCTCTTGCTCTCTCTCTTCCCCCTCTTTGTTGCGCTCTCCCCTCTCTTTTGCTTGCTCTCACCCCTTCTCTTTTGCTCTCTGTCCCCCCTCTCTTTTGCTCTCTCTCTCCCCCTTCTGTTTTGCGCTCTCCCCCCTCTCTTTTGCTTTCTCTCTCCCATTTTTTTTTTGCTCCTTTCTCCCCTTCTCTTTTGTTCTCTCTCTCTCTCCCAATAATAAGAATATTTATTATTACCCCGCTATCCGGAGCTCTGAATAGAGTCGACCTCTCATTATGGTGGCTAGCTACACCCCTTTCCACCCTCTCTTTTGCTCTCTCTCCCCCCTCTATTTTGCTCTCTCTCTCTCGCTCTCTCTCTCCCCCTCTCTTTTGCTCTCACTCTCTCTCCCCCTCTCTTGCTCTCTCTCTCTCCCCCCTCTCTTTTGCTCTCTCTCTCTGTCTCTCAACCCTCTCTTGCTCTCTCTCTTCCCACTCTTTTTTTAGCACTCTCCCCCCCTCTCTTTTGCTCTCTCTCTCCCCTCTCTTTTGCTCTTTCTCTCCTCCCCCTTCTGTTTTTCTCTCTCTCCCCCTTCTCTTTTGCGCTCTCTCCCCCTCTCTTTTGCTCCCTCTCCCCCTCTCTTTTGCTCTCTATCCCCCTCTATTTTGCTCTTTCTCCCCCTCTTTTGCTCTCATTCCCCTCTCTTTGTCACTCTCTCGCCTCTCTTTTGCTCTCTCTCCCCCCTCTCTTTTGCACTCTCTCTCTCATGTTCTCTTTTGCCTGCTCCCTCTCACCCTCTCTTTTGCCTGCTCTCTCTCTCTTCCCCCTCTCTTTTGCTCTCTCTCTCTCCCCTCTCTTTTGGTCTCTCTCCCCCCTCTCTTTTGCTCTCTCTCTCTCAACCCTCTCTTGCTCTCTCTCTTCCCCCTCTTTTTACGCTCTCTCCCCTCTCTCTTTTGCTCTCTCTCACCCCCCTCTCTTTTGCTCTCTCTATCCCCCTCTCTTTTGCTCTCTCCCCCCCTTCTGTTTTGCGCTCTCCCACCTCTCTTTTGCTCACTCTCTCCTATTTTTTTGCTCTCTCTCCCACCTTCTCTTTTGCTCTGTCTCCCCCCTCTCTTTTGCTCTCTCTTCCCTCTCTTTTGCTCTCTCTCCCCCCTCTCTTTTGCTCTCTCCCCCCTCTCTTTTGGTCTCTCTCCCCCCTCTCTTTTGGTCTCTCTCCCCCTCTCTTTTACAATCTCTCCCCTCTGTTTTTCACTCTCTCTCCCCCTCTCTTTTGCTCTCACTCTCTCTCTCTCTCCCTATATCTTTTGCTCTCTCTCCCTATATCTTTTGCTCTCTCTCCCTCTCTCTTTTGCTTTTTCTCTCTGTCCCTCTTTTTTGCTCTCTCTCTCCCCCCCCTCTTTTGATCTCTCCCCCCCTCTCTTTTGATCTCTCTCACCCCTCTCTTTTGCTCTCTCTCTGTCTCCCCCTATCTTTTGCTCTCTCCCCCTGTTTTGCACTCTCTCTACCCCTCTTTTGCTCTCTCTCTCCCCCTCTCTTTTGCTCTTTTTCTCCCCTCTCTTTTACTCTCTCTCACCCTTCTCTTTTACTCTCTCTTACCCTTCTCTTTTACTTTCTCTCACCCTTTTGTTTTGCTTTCTCTCACCCCTCTCTTTTGCTCTTTCTCCCACTCTTTTGCTCTATATCTCCCCCTTGTGCTGCTCTCTCTCTCATGCAGACACTCAGACAGTCACGGCAGCTCCCTCCCGGCCACGCCCCATCACATGCAGACTCCGCCCATTCACATCAAGCCCCACCCTTTTCATGACACGGCTCCGTCCCTTCACAGCCAGTCAGCTCCACCCCTTCATGGATTAGGTGCCAGCAGCCAGTCCAGGTCAGTTTGTTGAAGGCCAGGTGTATTTGTCCTCGTACAGTCTCTACTGCGCATGACAGCTTCGGACAAACACACATTTGGACTTTTATATTAGAGGATACTGTCCCTTTGAAAGACTGCACTGAATCATTAAAAAGCTCCATCAAAGGAGGGAGATAAGTGGACAGTTTACATATACAAGGTCCTCACACAGGTCAAATTTAATAATCATATAACAGGACCGAGTATGATAAAATGTCTAATGGGTAATAAAGTAAATATCTATATTTGGTTGACTGTCCCTTTAAATGTATATAACCTTGAACAGGGTATACAATCATCTATTTAAATATATTATCGTATTTAGACATGACTGAATATTTATTTATTTTTTAAATTACCATTGCATATTTAATATTAGAATAGTGGGTATTATGTAAACTATTTAGTTTTAGTTAAATGCTTGTGATGGCTATTTAATTTGTAGTGAAAGGGAAATGCAACTCAAAGTGAATCTTCCATGATTTAAACAGAGGAGATTTGAATCTAAAATAAAATTTGACTTTGATAATCACATATGGTTCATTCTCATGTTATTCTAAGTTTGCGAAAACTATATGCATAGGCTTATAATCAGCAAAGCATAAGTGGGAGATATCTGCTTATTTTTGGGTGGGCAACAATGCATAGTGGCAATGGTTAGCCAGATGTCTTTAGATACTTCACACTATTGCATATCTTCTCCTTAACAATAAAGACACTGTGAAAAAGAAAATTATATGTGAGCATTTCAGACAAATACATGCTCTATTTGATTTTTATAAATAAGGACCAGAAAGATTTACTTTCCATTAAAAAAGTCACTTTATCTTTTCAAAGTAACATCCATTATAAATACAAAGAACGTATTTCGCCATTATTAAAATATAGCGTGGTAAACGTATCTTTCAAAATGAGTCGCTTTTATGAAAATAAATTTGCATTTTTTAATCTAAAATATTTGTAAACTTTTTTTAAAAAAACTTGATCAATATAAACATTGAAATGTGTCATAAACATTTACTAATGTGACTGGATTATATTTACTATCGTGATTAAAAATAAAATCTAGTTCAAATGTCAACAAAATATATTAATATTTAACGGATTCCATATATTATATATGCGTCACATATACGCATTCCATTCTCATAAATTCTAAAGAAAAGTCTGCATGCCAAATGTAGTAACAGCACCCCCAGGAGGTATGTGTATGGAAGTTACAAATATATGAATCTATGAACCATTAAGTAACAGCCAATCAGAGTTCATCACACAAACATGACTTGAGTCAGTATGGCCTCACAGACATGTTAACAGAATTACAGTATTTTATCCAATCAGATGTACAGATACCATGTCCCATGGTGTATCTCATGTTTACTTCCCCATATAAAAGTCCATTACACGTTGCCATTTTTGTCAGTTCCCTAATGCCTGCTGGTATATTATCCATATATCATATATACCCACTAGCCAAGATGTCTCCCAGGTTCACCCAAGTGCAAAGTGCTGCACTGGTCCACGTGGTCAAGGAGTTTTATCCTCAGCTGTTTGGGACTCGGAAGAGGTCGACGAGTGCAGCAATCAAAAGGGCCCTCTGGGTGTCTGCCACTGCTTCTGTGAATTCGGTGCATGACGTCCAGATGAGCACGGAGCAAATCATTCGGGGATATGAGGTTGTGGCTTTGTAATAAAGTCTGCCTCATGAGGGAGTGGAGAAGTGCCCGTCGGAGAGGTGAGGAGCCGGGCCCATCCCCATGGAAACTTTTCCTACAACCTCATGAGGAGACTTTATGCACCCTCCTCAATCTCTGTTTCCCCCGCAGATTTGCTTCTGCCTGCTCCTCAGCCCCCTCCCAGCCCCCAGCTGCTGGTCCTGAAACTCCTGACCCGGAGGCCAGTGCAGCTCCAATCGGTGACCTGGGAGAAGGCACTTCAGAGGCTGAACCAGGTAAAGATCAGACTTCATATAATGTTTTAATATTTTATTATATATTTAAGCACTGTGTATATAGTCATATATTCAACCTATATATATCTCACAACAGACATTACCTATGATGGTAGACATCTGAATTTAGATTCGTCACACATCAAATAGGAATAATGCTTTTTCTTGCGCTATCTCGAATATGTGTCACAGAGCTAAAATGGATTTGCGCATCCGTGAAATCCCTATCCTCCACAATTTCCTACATTGAATATCGATTCATACAAAAGTTAGAAATATTAATTTGTATCATTCAATCTTTACAATGATCCTATTGGAATATTGTGATATACACAATAGTAAATATATTCAAAAGCGTTACAAATTATACTCATCACACTACTAGATCCAAATCAATTCATAATCACGGATGCGCAATTACGTTTTTAATTATTGCGCAATGATCATGGAAGATATAATTGTGCAGAGACGTCAACATGTGTTTGCTGTAACAGTGGCATTACTTTAGACATGTTGGTCAAATGTATACATTAATTAGTATAAATGTGAAGAATACAGTATTCTTATTTTCAATCTTCTAAATTACAAAAGCTATACTAGCAATATAAAATTAAAAATGGACAGATCGGGGGCGGAGCCGACCATGGACTGAAATGGCCGCATAAATCTCAAGCTCTGTAAATCCTAAGACACAGTTGGGGCATAATACTCTATTTACTCATGTTATGATTACAAATTCATGTACAGTAACTTCACTGAACTACACAGCACAGAGAACGCTAAAGAAATAATGCGTGAGTAACACAACCAGCACTGCTTGTAACGGAACTCCATTACCGCCATTTAAGCTTTAAAAGGCATCAGCAACAAAGAAGGGATCGCTGACCGCATTACAAACTTAACATCTCCCCATTGCAAAAGTAACTGTCCGATCATTAGCCGAGTGAGCTGACGTATGATAGACCGGGCACAGGAAAAGAGTTGAAGGAGGCGGCCATAACAACGCCGGCACAAGCAAATGGTAAGCGCCATACTTGCTCACATAACAGCACAGGAGATCACACTTACCCATATCACTGTTTTATAAGCACGGGTCACAGGGAGCTGAGCAAAACAAACACCGGGCGGGCAGCCCTCCGATATAAATAAAGGCATTGGCTATATAGGAGTTGTTACGGAGGCACTTTATCAGGCAAAAAGACAGGCCCATACACGCCGACCGCGTGGCACCGGAGCTGATAACCTAACATTAAGGACTGACACTTACCTCCCTGTAGCTACTTATTTTAGACGTTTGACTCCCCTAGATAGATCCCAATAAATTGGCTCAGCCTGAGAGAGATTTGAGTGAAAGTGCGGGCTGCTCTCTTTCCCTTCTGCCTTATCAGCCAGAAGCAAGTGCTTAAAAACAAGATTACACCATTACGAGCATTAATAGGGATCATAGTTCTATATCCCCACTTCAACACCTGCCAACAAGCGGGAGGATAAATACACAGACAAAATAAACCTAAAAGGGGACATAAAGAGAACGGTGGAAGAAGAGAATAAGTGAATTTACGAAACAGAGAAGGGGAGAGAGAGAGGGAGAAGGGAAGAGAGAAAGTGAGAAAGGGAAGACAGAAGATAATCTGGATCGCACTATCCCTTTAAATATAAAATATAAACAGTGCTTTAAAGTTAATAAGCTTACTTCCAGAGAAGGAAACCTGCACAGCCAGATTCCCACTGGGATCTCAAACATGGCATCAAGGAGGTCAGTTAAAGGGGACAAAAATACAAAAAACAATCCTAATAAGATGAGCATGTTCTTTAAAACGTCTCAGGCGCTGACAATGGAGGATGAAGATTCATCTCAGACTCCAGAAGAGACAGATATTCAACAAGATATAGGGGGGGACACCCCACTCACAAGAGCTGACCTGAAAGATCTTCCCACAAAGGGAGATTTCACCTCATTCATACAACAAGTAGGCAGAATGATTAAAGATGGGCTGGCGGAGGTGAGAAAAGAGATTAATGAGTTGGGAAATAGAGTGGAGTTCCTGGAGGAACAGACTGAAACACAGACATCTGATATGGATTTAATAAATAGAAAACTTTTGGCACAAGAATCACAAATATCTTTCCTTCAGAAAAATTGGAGAATTTGGACAATAGAGGGAGGAGGCAAAATATACGGATAAGAGGAATGCCAGAAAGAATCACTCCTGAAAATTTGCATTCCTCCCTCCAAGATTTGTTCAAGACCATACTGAGAGAACCTGATTACAACGAAATCCCACTTGAAGAGCCCATAGGGCACTCCGCCCACAACCCAAAGAAAAGGAACCCCCAAGGGATGTAATCATTAAATTCCACAAATATCTGGACAAGGAGAGGATAATGAAAGCATCAAGACAACAGCAATCTATATCTTACCAGGAACACCAGATACAAATTTACTCCGATCTTAGCCCACTTACTTTACAAAACAGAAAAGAAACAAGATTCTTGACACAACATCTTCAAGACAACGGAATCCCTTATAGATGGGGGTTTCCCTTCAGTGTTAAAGTGCTGAAAAACAACCGCATGCACACCTACAAATCAATAGATGATCTGGAAACCTTTTGTACTCAACTTGGAATACCAATACCATCCTTGCCATCTCTACGTGATGCAAAAGCTCCATCAGAATCCAATCCACTACAGCAAAGGCCTCGCTGGCAAACAGTCCAGCGTAAACGTCCAAGAACCCCTGCTGCGGGTGGCTCATCAACAATACAGGATACTGAAGATGGGTGACTTATAACCTCATTAACAGAACATGGATCTTGAGAAGACAACAGGGACCCAGAGGTAACTTACTGGCCCACCTCTGCTTTGAAGAGGCTGGCTCTTAAAGACTCAGGTAACACTGTTTGATGTTTATTATATTGTGCTGTCCAGAACACTGCTGAATTGGGCACTACGTCTAATCACAAAAGACTTATCAGTGGACTCACTTACAGTTATAGATTAAAAATTTTTTATTATTATTATTGTTATTAACAGACTTTGCAGCTATAATAAATCACTAGAGTCATTGGAGCTCTCAGAATATCTACCTAGTAGAGGTGTTGAAAGTATTAATAAATAATAACAAGAAATATAAATATATATAAAAAAAAAACAAAAAAAAACATACATATATATACAAATAGCAAGTGTATACTTAGTACTTTGTTCCCCCAACTGTGTCTAGACCCAAATAGGTCATTGGATTCCCCTATTCTTTTTTCCCTTTTCTTTTCTTTTTTTTCTCTTGTTTTTATCTATTAATGGGAAAAATGATATTGACAATGAGACTTACAGTTAAAATGTTAATAATGTTTTATTGTGTTAACAGGTTAAGTTTGATTTTTATGTATTGTTGGTCACCATTGTATATACGGTATCATCATATTGCCCGCCCGTTAATAAGGATGATTAGGAAAGCGCAATTGTTAACTAAACCCACTAGTCAATGTCTCACGACATAAAACTAATCTCGCAAAATTGTAAAGGTCTGAACTCCCCCACCAAGAGGTCAATTGCCCTGGCATGGTTTAAAAAATCACAGGGATCGAAAGTGTTTCTGCAAGAAACCCATTTTTCCAAATCCAGAGAGCCAACTATATACTCCAAATATTATACTCAAAATTTCTTTAACTCTAATGTCAAGAAAAAGAACGGAGTGGGCATCTTAATTAGTAAAGACGTCCCTTTTCAAATTATAGATAAATTCTCAGATGAGGAAGGTAGGTTCTTGATATTAGTGGGTACGCTATATAACACTCAGCTAACTTTGATGAATATATATGCGCCCAATACGAACCAACAATCATTTTTTCACAAAGCCCTAAACAAATTGGGAGAAGTCCGAAGAGGGGTGATAATAGTGGGAGGAGACTTAAATATCACATTGAATCCACCTATGGACTGCTCCACAGGGAAAAGTCAAATAACCCAGAAAAATAGATTAGGCCTTATCCAAAAATTAGACACTCTTTTACTAATGGATGTTTGGAGGTTACACCACCCTAAAACACGCAGCTATACCTTTTACTCGCACCCGGGCCATTCTTACTCTAGAATAGACTATTGGCTGTTAGACCATAATAATATAGCTTTAGCCACCGAAACAGAGATTCTACCGATATCATGGTCGGATCACGCTTCTATCACTATAGAACTAAGTTGGCCCTCAATGCCCCAACGTCAATCTATGTGGCGGTTGGATCCTACCTTATTACACAATCCACTTATTAAAAATCATATAAGCGAACACATAAAAGAGTTCTTTAGGCACAACACTTCAGTGGACACAAATAAGGTTAATAACTGGTTAGCACATAAAGCGACTATTAGGGGAGAGCTAATTAAACAAAGAGCAACCCTCCGCAAACAATATGATATAGAGTATCAAACACTATTCTCAAATTTAAAGACAGCAGAACAACAACATAAACTTAACCCCATAAGGGAAGATCTCACAAGGCTAGTGTGCGAGGCCAGAACCGCCTTCCGAAAACTTTTACAAAAGGCTGCAAATAACAAAGCATTCTACCTTAAAAAAATGTACTATCACAATAGCAATAAAGCAGGTTCATGGCTGGCAAAAACCTTAGCAAAAAAGATATATCAGGCCCACATTTTCAAAATTGAAAATGACGGGGGACAGATTGAGACGGAGCCGAAACGCATAGCAAATGTGTTCGGTGACTATTATGCTAAACTATATAATATCACGAACCAAGATGCAACAGGAAATTTAGATGCCCTTAACCAATACCTAGACTCGGTAGATACACCTAAAATTTCCATCCAAGAAGCAGATACCCTAGACTCCCCATTCACGCTGAAATAAATCTTAGATGCCATTGAGTCACTACCCAATAATAAAAGCCCGGGTCCAGATGGATTCTCAAATGACTATTATAAAATGTACAAATCACTGATAGCCCCACATTTATTGAAAGCTTTCCAACACATAGATGAATTAGGGGGTTTCCCAGCGGAATGTACGGAAGCCTATATTTCCGTGCTTCCCAAGCCAAACAAGCCATCTAATCTACCAAGTAGTTATAGACCTATATCGCTACTCAACACAGACCTCAAACTCTACGCAAAGATTCTGGCTGGGCGTATCAATAAGATATTACCTCAGATTGTTCACCTGGATCAGGCAGGTTTTGTCCCGGGGAGGGAAGCGAGAGACAACACCATCAGAACATTACAACTAATTGACTATGCCAAATTTAATAAACTAGGGATGGTGGTTGTCTCCGCTGATGCTGAAAAGGCGTTCGATCGCCTGGATTGGAGATTTTTAATAGCAATATTACGAAAAATGGGATTCGGGGAAACTATTATAAAAAGAATATTTAGCCTATACCACAATCCTTCAGCTAAAGTAAAAGCAAATAATATATTATCTGATAAGTTTTTCATTCAGAACGGAACCCGACAGGGATGCCCTCTGTCTCCCCTCCTATTTGTGTTGAGTATGGAAATCCTAGCCCATAAAATTAGACAGAACACACAAATCTCGATAGGACAAAATAACTATAAACTGTCACTCTACGCAGATGATGTGTTACTCACATTGTCTAATCCAACTGAGTCGATCCCAGAGGTACTGAGGGAGTTTAAGGAGTTTGGAACTTTTTCCAATTTCCTACTCAACGCCCAAAAATCAGAAATTCTAAATATCACTATGCCAAATAAGGAGTATTCTGAAATACTAAAGAAATGCCCTTTCACTCCCCAAAAAAAACCCATTAAGTATCTGGGAATCCATCTGTCACCTAGACCCAGCACCTTGTTTGAGAAAAACTACCAAAACTTATTTAACGAACTAAACAAAGATTTGAGTAGGTGGAGCGACAAATCGATCTCATGGTGGGGTCGCATACAGGCGGTTAAGATGACCGCATTGCCCAAAATTCTCTATCTGTTCCAAACCGTACCTATTGCACTAACTACCTCATTCCGTAATAAGCTCCAAAAATTGTTAAATAACTATATATGGGGCAAACTTAAACCAAGAATCATTAAGTCCACAATGTATAGACCTACCCAAAGTGGAGGTCTCGGACTCCCCAACATTGAATTATATTATAAAGCAAAATGTTTACAAAAAATATTAGATTGGCACCGAAATGCGGACAACAAGGCCTGGGTAGCACTGGATTCCCATATCTTGAAGGCCCCTTCCCCCGGGGTGCTGTGCTGGGTAGATAGAAAGAGTCGCCCACCATGGATTAAAGCATATCCACTTTATCAACATACATTTGACATATGGGATACTACTATAGCCGGTGAAAATAGAATATCGTCCCTTAGATCCCCAATGTCTCCAGTTTCACCTAATGCTGAACTACATGGAGGCTTGGAACAGAAACTCATTATGCAACTTGATTGGGAAATAGGTTATACAACGCCCATACACAATTTTTTAAACGGGGGTAAACTTAAGCAGAGAACTGATATTGGAGATGTAATGGGGGGTGCCTTTTCGAAATGGCTGAAATATTTTCAACTCCAGCACTTTCTGACCACCTCACCAGATAAAGAAAAACTCACTAGACAACCTACCTTGTTTGAACAACAGTGTCTTAGTAATCAACCATTGTGTCATACTTTAGCATGGGCCAAAAGGGCACTGTCACTCAGTGAACTGACCAAAGTTCCTAACTATGTGAGTAGATGGCATAGGGAGTTGGGCAGAGAATTAAGTGAACAAGATTGGGAACACATTATGCAGAACACCAGAAAATCCTCAACATCTGCTAGGGCCCTAGAGTTAAATTTTAAAATCCTGACTAGGTGGTACCTCACCCCAGCAAGAATTAAAACAATTTACCCAACAGCCTCTGATGTGTGCTGGAGGGGGTGCGGGGGCAGGGGCTCCATGATACATGTCTGGTGGACCTGTACCAAATTACAACCTTTTTGGCTTAAAATAGGGGAATATATCAAATCTGTTAGTAATCAAAACAATGAATATCAATTACAACCCACAACGGCATTACTAAACCTACTTCCAAAATGTAAATGCAAGATTCGTAGAAAATTAATTCAGTTAGCTCTAAACACTGCTAGATCCCTGATAGCTACTAATTGGAAATCTCAAGTAATTCCCACATATAAGGCTTGGGAGGCATCAATGGATCATACTATCCATTTAGAGGAATATGGCTATTTTGTAAGAAAAGATATGGAATTGTTTCACAACATAAAATTCTACTGGGAAACACGAATGCATACACATTAAGAGCTGTATAAAACCTAAGAGAAACTTAATGCAGAAGGGAGAGGGCAGTTCTTCATGAGACAATACAGGTATAGTACACATACTTATATCCTTGCATTAGGACGGGCAGGAGAATCCTCAACTTAAACATAATTACGGTGACCAACTTGTGTTTTTGTTTTTGTCTTCGTTTTTATTTTATTTTCTTTTACTAAAAAGTTGTATAGGTTGATCAAGATATAATATAGGATGTTATACCTTTACAAAACGCAACTTGACATGTTGATTTGTATCTACTGTAATCTGAAATGCAATAACATGTACTGTATTATTTTTTCATCCAATAAAAACAAAAATAAAAAATAAAATAAAAAAATGGACAGATCAATGTATAACAGTTGATGACAATTCAAGAATACATAAAATGACTTAAAGGGACAGTCAACAACATAAAAGATTGAACATAAATATACATGATCTCTTTATTTATAAATACATTTTAGAAAACAATGAACTCACGTGAAGAATTAAAATATGTTTAACTTTGTCAATTTGAAAAACAATGCATGATTGTTTGTGTCAAAGTTCAGATTTGTATTAATAAAATCCAATCATGATTAAATATTTTACAGAGATGGATGTTGTTGCTGGACCCTCAAGCTCGGGTTTGTCCCATTCTGGTATGTCTCATTATAAACTTTATGAAAAGGAAGAAAAGGTATAAACTAAATAGGTTGCTACACAGAAGACAGGGACTTCATTTATTTTACAAATACATGATTCAAAGAACCCACCATATTGAGATGATATATCTCAGTGCTTTTCAAATTGTGCATATACGTCATAGGCAGAGCATCTACATAAACATAATATATACAAATGAACCATCTGGAAGTACTTAAGAGCAATGGTTGCTTTGTGGACCTAAACACAAATAAGACAAAGCAGGAGCAAACAAATAAATAATTAATTATGTTCTTAACATAGCAACACCTCCACTAGAGGGTGGCTTCACAAAAATAGCAAAAATTGGCCACCATAGTGATCCATGAGGATCTATGCCTGTTAATAAACTCATTACTAAAAATATTTAAATTTGTTGTAAACATATTCAAATGCAAACAAATAAAGATACAAAGATGACCTAATGGTCATTAAAGGTAATGTAGATTATGGGATATGTACAACACCTTTTTAGAGGGTACCACTATCATAAAGTAGTTCTTGGTGCCATGAAAATAAATTATTGATTAGGATTTATGTACAACCCCAAAGTGAGTCTAGTAATTACCACAGCAAGTTATGGAACAGTGTTATTAACCAGAAGAGACACAAAATCCTATAATCATATAATTCATATTGTTTAATCATATTAAATTAAACGTATGGTCATGGAACGTGTAAGGACTTTTGGCATAAATATTGTCCTAAAGGCAGAGCTTGCTGCCATAAGTATAACAAGTAAATGCAGGTATGCTAGGAGTTTCTTTAGTGAAGCAGATATGTATAGATTGTTGTGATAATCTCCCTTTAAAGCATTCACTTAAGCGTACATACAGAACTGCCAAAAGGCCAAATAAGTCAGTGACTTTTCAAGGTTAAAAGGAGTGAACAAAGTTACCATGCCAATGTGCGAACTGTCAAAAGCTTGTTTTCCTCCGTTTTTACCAACTTTGGCTCCAAAGGCTCGTCTTAGGAAAGGCACCGCTACAGATGGCAAGCGTGTAGCAAACAAACCAAATTCCTCCTTAGCTGCTGTTTAGCTGGAAACACTGTAACCATCAGTTAGGTCTGAGACAGAGCAACCCGCTCTGAGTACGTCACTGCCGACGCGCGTTTCACCCCCACGTGACTGCATTTGAATATGTTTGCAACAAATTTGAATATTATTAGCAGTGAGTTTTTTTAACAGGCATAGATCCTCATGGATCACTATGGTGGCCAATTTTCGCTATTTATGCAAAAACACCCTCTAGTGGAGATGTTGCTATGTTAAGAACATAATTGATTATTTATTTGTTTGCTCCTGCTTTGTCTTATTTGTGTTTAGGTCCACAAAGCAACCATTTCTCTTAAGTACTTCCATATGGTTTATTTGTCTATATAATGTTTATGTAGATGCTCTGCCTATGACATATATGCACGATTGGAAAAGCACTAAGATATACCATCTCTATATGGTGGGTTCTTTGAATCATGTATTTGTAAAATAAATATGATGTGCTGAAATCCCTGTCTTCTGTGTAGCAACTTATTTAATTTCTACCTTGTCTTCCTTGTCATAAAGTGTATGTTAGTTTAAGGGTCTGCACATTTCTCCTTCATATAAGCTTTAAAAATCAAGGTAAATTTGGACTTGGGCCCAATATATTAAACTGATTATTAGAGCCAGACTCCCTTCCAACATTTCTTAAATATTAAACTATCTAGTGGATACTTATTTAAGCTTTTCTATTAGGTGAGTCTAATGGCTAAAATATACCTACTTAATGTAGGTTAAAGTTGATACTTATTGATTAACCTTTTTCTTTAAAGTTCATCTTTCAGTGCTTTTCTATTGACTGCATCTACATGTAGGTAGTTGGATTTCTACATAATAATATTTTGTTTGTATAGTGAGCTGTGTAATGATTTATTCTTGGTACTCATTACTATGGCTTTTGTAGTATCAGATGAACAATGGGAGGTAGAATTGGGTGAATCTCTCCAGAATAATACTACATCTGATGGAGAAGAAATTAAAAATATTTTTAGTGCTTTTAAAAAGTACCGAAATTTGGTGGCAAAACAAATAAGAATGAGAGCGGAAAAATTTAGTCTGGAAAATTATATAAAATTAAAAATAATCCCTAGAAGACTGCGGTTACATCTAGACCCAGGTATGCATATGAGAGATGAGGAAGGGGAGAATTTTATGGATGATTGGAATAACAGATTATCAGAATGCTCCCTAGACTTGATGCAACGTATGGTTGATAAATATATAAAAAAATTGGATAAGATCCAAATAGAAATGGAGGAAGCTCTTAGGATTGTAAACAATTTCGAAGGGGATTCTAAATTTTCAAAATTAAATGAGGAAATTAAAGATATTGTTTCAAGATTACAACAGGAAATAAAACAGAGAAAATGTAGGAAATTGGGGCGTGACCAAGATTATTATAAGAAAAATCAAGTTTATACCTATTTTTTTAATAAAAACTCATATGATTCAGTACTGACTGTTCGGATGCAGAGGGAGATAATAAATAAAAAAACATGGCCATCAGGGCACAGGTAAAAAAGAAAGGAAACGTGGAGGAAGGCAAAGGAAAATAAACAAAAATAGATTTTATGGAAGGAAAATCGGTGCCCAGGGAGAGAGGCAAATTTCAAAGGAGAGGAAGGAATATGAGGAGAGGAGCAGAAATGAGAATGATAACCAGGAGGGATTACAGGGGGGGGGGAATTTAAGATGATCCCACAACCACTAAAGGTGATGAACTTTAAATTGTCAATATCTCTTCCTTTCCCTCAATAATGCACATGTTCATCCACTGAAAAAAGGCCTTTCTTTTTGTCCAACAAACGCCCTAAATAAATTCACAGTTATAAAGGATCTTCATCTCTTTGCACAAAAAGTGGTGCTCTCGCATGTAATGAAAGATAAAATTAATGATGAATTTTTAAAAAATTCTCAAGATATAAATCTAGATCAAGAAGATCAATTAACTGTGGAACATTTGGTACATTTGCTGGACTCAAATGAACCCTCTGATGAGATTCTCAGAGAAAAACCACCAGTTACACAGGGAGACCTAGGTAACTTAAATATTAAAGTAGATTCTAGCTTAGAAAGAAAATCTGAATTTATGCATGCCCTTTCCCTAGTACCTGCTGTTCAATTGTTTTTTAGGGAAGTAGAGAAAGACATTAATAAGATTTCCTTTGATAAAATTGTACAGGAAAACTTAAAGTATGATGAAAGAAAAGCCCTCTATGATTTAATGAATAAATCATGAATCATTATTAAGCAGGCAGATAAAGGAGGTAATTTGGTGATTATGGATGAAACTAATTATAGTAATGAAGTGAGGAGACAGTTGAAAAACAGGGATCAATATATTTTGCTACAAAATAATCCTGTATCCTCAATACAAGCTGAATTACTCCACCTACTTAATAATGCAAGAAAAGAAGGAATCATTGATAAAAATGAATGTAGTTATCAATATACTAAGTTCCCCAAAGTCCCAGTGTTCTAATCTATTATATCCCTAAATTACATAAAAATCGAAGGGATCCTCCAGGACGACCCATAATTTCTGCGATAGGGAGTATAACAGAAAACTTGGGAAATTATATTGATAGATTTTTAAAACCATTCCTTCTGACCCTAACTTCCTATGTAAAAGATACAAGTGATCTCTTGAGGAAGTTGAATGTTTTAGAAGTTGAATCAAACACTCTACTGGTTTCATTGGATGTAGAGGGTCTCTACTCATCCACACCTCACTAGGTGTGCTTAAAAGCTGCTAGAAATCTTCTGGACAGTAGAGGTTCTATGTATAGAAAACATACAGACTTTGTTCTAGATTTGTTGAAATTCGTTCTAACAAACAATGTATTTGTATTTGATTAGAAATTCTACAAACATATTAGAGGCACAGCGATGGGGGCAACATGTGCTCCATTGTATGCTTGCCTTCATCTGGGCCTGTGGGAGAACATGGTGGTCTTTGGTGACCTCCAGGATTGGATTGCAAGACATGTTGTGTTGAATACAAATTTGTTTAATATCTTATTGACCTTTGACTTTAATGAAAATGAGCTAACATTTCTTGACGTTAAAATCAAAAAGGAAGGGAACAATTTAGCAACAGAAATTTACCGTAAGGAAACAGCCACCAACAACGTTTTAGATGCCTCTAGTCATCATCCTA
Organism: Bombina bombina; assembly: GCF_027579735.1. Classification (NCBI taxonomy): domain Eukaryota; kingdom Metazoa; phylum Chordata; class Amphibia; order Anura; family Bombinatoridae; genus Bombina; species Bombina bombina. Next base: position 690,096,516 of record NC_069504.1, on the reverse strand, counting down.
AATCCTTGGTACGTTGCATTCCAGTTGGACAGTTTCTCCGGTTAAGAAAAAACTGTTCAAGTATGAGAAATTTTAATACACATGCTATAGACATGTACAATAGGTTTGAAAGTAAAGGATACTCTAAGATAAATTTAAGGCATGCTATGAATAGAGCCAGGAGAGAGAATAGAGATGATTTGCTCTATAAAAATAAGGTTAAACCTAAAGATCAGAAGGTACGTTTTGTCACTGAATTTAATTGTCATTGGGAGAAGATTTGTGCAATTCTTACCCAGAAATGGCAGTTTTTACAAGCTGATGAAGGAATTGAGAAAATAGTGGGAGAAAAACCCTCACTAGTTGCTAGGAGGGCACCAAATCTTAAGGATAAATTAGTTAAACGTTTTTTTGTCAGAAGTACCAATACAAATGATTGGTTAGGGGAAAATAGAAAGGTGAAAGGCAGCTTCCAATGCGGACTTTGCAGTCTATGTAAATACATTGTACGCACAAAAACTTTTTCGACAGGTTCTTTGTCATTCCCTATAAAGCAGTTTATTAACTGCAAAACTGCGAACGTCATCTATTTACTATCCTGTAGTTGCCCGGTGTTCTATGTAAAAAAGACTAGATGCATGCTAAAGGATAGGGTGACTGAACATAGGGACAACATTAAAATTGCAAAGGAGGGAGAGATAAAAAGTGGTGTGGCTTTACGTTTTGCTACACACCACAACTGCTCCCCTAATGACCTTAAAATAATAGGAATTGAAGCTTGATAATATCCTCTTTAATGTTATCTATATGAAACGCATGAACTAACGCCCTCTAGTGGTGAAAAACTGTCAAAATGCTTTTAGATTAGAGGCGGCCTTTAAGGTCTAAGAAATGAGCATATGAACTTCCAAGAGAACAAAGCAAAATTGGTAATAAAAGTAAATTGGAAAGTTGTTTAAAATTACATGCCCTATCTAAATCATGAAAGTATTTTTTTTTACTTTACTGTCCCTTTAATAACACTGTTCCATAACATGTTGTGGTAATTGCTAGACTCACTTTGGGGTTGTACATAGATCCTAATCAATACTTTATTTTCATGGCACCAAGAACTACTTTATAATAGTGGTACCCTCTGAAAAGTTGTTGTACATATCCCATAGTCTACATTACTTTTAATGACCATTAGGTCATCATTTCTTTATTTGTTGGATTTGAATATGTTTGCAACAAATTTGAATATTATTAGGAGTGAGTTTATTAACAGGCATAGATCCTCATGGATCACTATGGTGGCCAATTTTCACTATTTATGCAAAGCCACCCTCTAGTTGAGGTGTTGCTATGTTAAGAACATAATTTATTATTTATTTGTTTGCTCCTGCTTTGTCTTATTTGTGTTTAGGTCCACAAAGCAACCATTGCTCTTAAGTACTTCCAGATGGTTCATTTGTCTATATAATGTTTATGTAGATGATCTGCCTATGACGTATATGCACGATTGGAAAAGCACTGAGATATACCATCTCTATATGATGGGTTCTTTGAATCATGTATTTGTAAAATAAATATGATGTGCTGAAATCCCTGTCTTCTGTGTAGCAACTTATTTAGTTTCTACCTTTTCTTCCTTTTCAAAAAGTTTATAAGTTAGTTTAAGGGTCTGCACATTTCTCCTTCATATAAGGTTTAAAACCCAAGGTAAATTTGGACTTGGGCCCAATATATTTAACTGATTATTAGAGCCAGACTCCTTCCAACTTTATACATGTCTCATTATACTTCACTTTTGGCTTACAAATTTGGACATAACATTGCCTAATCCATTCACATTGATCTATATTAACATGGATTCTCTAATTAGATTTCAAGTGTATTTAAAAAGAAAAATCCCGATTCAGAGATCAAATTCCATTGTAATAAAAATCACATTTTATTATTATTTTAAGATATTCCTCTGAATTTGAATGTAATATTAGGGTCTTGTCCATTTTGGATTCTGCACCTGGGTAATGCTTGACAGTTGGTGGCTACATTTAGACAACACTAACACATTTTTACACATGTGCAGAATATATAAATGTACATCTCTTATGCTTTGATATTTTCTTCTTATCATTAAGAGAGAAGGATAATTAAATATTCATGATGATAGGAGGAAATTATATATTTGATTGAAATTGCATGCTATATCCGATTTATTACATCAACATATAGAATAGACTACTCCTTTAGAGTGACATTCTCAAATATTGATACTGAATTTATCTAAAGATACAAAATATCTTTATTAATCATTACACTGTTTTGATGAAACAATACTGTGATTTAAATCACATATTTTACTCTTGGATAACCTTTATATATAAGCATATTCTAACAGAACCATGATGACATAGTTTAAAATATATCTTATGTCCTGCATTGTGATCAATATGTGTTGTGTCAGAAACCAGATTACTGTACATTGCACAAATTTATATATGTGCCACATGTATTATGCTCTAGTTGTCACTAGTTGTTATTCAAAGTGTTGTCCGTCTGTATTTATTTCAAAACAGGGACCATTAGTTATTTTTAGATATGCCATAGATTAATATGATAAGAATCTGATGTCTAATATTTTAAGAAATCCGACATATGTGAAAGACATCATTTTCTTTCCACTCACCTTGATGAACTAATGAATTTATTTTTCATATTAGTGGTCTAGTCTTCACATTTCAAAAGATATGATTTTAAATGGTTCTGAATCATTTTATTTTTTAATACAAAATATGTATATTTAAAGCTGATGTACAAATTGTGTTAATACTATTTATTTATATCATTAATAGATCAAGTAAGTCCATTGACTCATTCATACGTCATTAAAGGTGTCTTTTTCAACAATATTCGGATCATGATTATGATGAAGCATTCCATTTGAATAAAACTTATAATGTAGTCCTCTAATTTTATATATATATTTTGTATAAATGTAGACAACAATCATCAAACGATACACACATGATAACTATTAAATGTTTCATGTACTATGCTTTTTTACGGATTTTTTAAAATACAGACAATCACATTTAATTTTTAATCATTGATAATTATTATTTCAATTGCATGCTCCATTGAAATTATGAAAATCCAAACTTTGGTTCAGTATCTCTTTAATGCAACATTGATGTGTGTCCTTGAGCACAAGTAACAACATGTTATAACATTTGATTTTAACGTGTACACAACATATTATGTTTTACAGCTATGGATGTTACATGTGAGATGGAGGAGGATGTGGCTGCCGCAGAGTCTGATGGTACGTCAAATATATATAACATGTATATAACGTGTATTGTTTCAAAATCATACTATTGAAGAAAACTAAAGTCTCCAGCTTGGTCCCTTTAAAATATATTAGTCCATTATTTTTCAAATACACTACTGACCCCCTTTCTAAATCATGCAGCATGAACATAGAAATTATGGATTTATTTGCTTATTTATGTCTAAATTGTCATAAATGACATCATGATGTCACATGCATATTACGTCCAAACACCCAATAATCATCTTATGATTGTACAGACAGTCATTGCTATTCATCTGAGCGCCTAGATGCAGAGCATCTCATTATGTCATTATTGTTCTGAGCTTCATAGTGCATCAAGGACTGTGATGAACTATGTCACCTTGTCAGATGGCTCCAAAGAGGCTGTGTTCTCATTCTGACTTATTTTTCAAATTATTTTATTTCTTTATGTTTTATGACATTCATAAATCATATTTATTATAATAAAAAGAATGTCATTAAAATGTTTATTTTCTTCTTTATTTATTAATGTCATTTCTAATAAAATATATTATGTTGATAATCCTTAAGTGATGCTGACCCCAATTCTTAATTTATGGATATGCATTCATAATGTACATTTTATTATTATTTCTTTTGACATCAACATACACATATAATATATTTAAAACAGACTATTATCTGAATGTTGGCAGCACATATATTTTAATTTTCCTTACATCTTATTGTAGTAGTATAACATATGAAATCACTGTGTATAATGCACACCTTTGAGATGATTAATCTCTTTCTCTTATTTTTGATTATATGTAATTATCCAACGATATATTGATATAGATAACATATAATGTATAAACAATACACATTTTCGTAATGTATATAGTAGCCTTATTTCTATGTTAAACCCTGCTGCTTCCTAAATATTTCCTAATCTTCCTATTCTAATGAAATAAATATTTATTACCAATTATATTTTAGATATCATAGTATTAGGTTATCTAGTGTTACATTATGTGAAGCTGTGCATTACATGAAACAAACACGCTTGATAGATAACAATATAGCAAATGCAAGTTTTTTTTAAATAGAAGGTGTAAAATCCATCATTTGATTGGATTCCGTTGTTCCGCGATATCGGATGCACCATGTTGCGTAAGACGTCACATGCAAAGGTGTAAAATCCGTCATTTGATTGGATTCCGTTGTTCCGCAATATCGGATGCGCCATGTTGCGTAAGACGTCACATGGAAAGGTGTAAAATCCGTCATTTAATTGGAGTCCGTTGTTCCGTGATATTGGATGTGCCATGTTGCATAAGACGTCACATGCAAAGGTGTAAAATCCGTCATTTGATTGGATTCTGTTGTTCCGCGATATCGGATGCACCATGTTGCGTAAGACATCACATGCAAAGGTGTAAAATCCATCATTTGATTGGATTCCGTTGTTCCGCAATATCGGATGCGCCATGTTGCGTAAGACGTCACATGGAAAGGTGTAAAATCCGTAATTTAATTGGATTCTGTTGTTACGCAATAGCGGATGCGCCATGTTGCGTAAGACGTCACATGCAAAGGTGTAAAATCCATAATTTGATTGGATTCCGTTTTTCCTGCTATATCGGATGCGCCATGTTACGTAAGATGTCACATGCAAAGGTGTAAAATCCATCATTTAATTGGATTCTGTTGTTCCACGATTTTGGATGCACCATGTTGCGTAAGATGTCACATGCAAAGGAGTATAATCCGTCATTTGATTGGATTCCGTTGTTCCGCGATATCGGATGCACCATGTTGTGTAAGACTTCATATGCAAAGGTGTAAAATCCGTCATTTGATTGGATTTCGTTGTTCCACCATATCGGATGCGCCATGTTGCATAATACATCACATGCAATGGTGTTAAATCCGTCATTTGATTGGATTTCGTTGTTCCGCGATATCGGATGTGCCATGTTGCATAAGACGTCACGTGCAAAGGTGTTAAATCTGTCATTTGATTGGATTACATTGTCCCACAATATTGGATTTGCCACGTTTGCGAATGAGAACACAAGTTTAAAACCATGATTGTCTTAGATTATGGATTGTGTCAATCATGTACATTGTTGAAATATAGATGATAAAGAGCAAATAAATATCTATTGATGGCTGTCTCATGGAAGAAACAAATTAAGGCAATGGCCTCTATTTAACAAAGTCTGGTGGACCTGATCCGACAGTGCGGATCAGGTCCGCCAGACCTCGCTGAATACGGAGAGCAATACGCTCTCCGTATTCAGCATTGCACCAGCAGCTCACAAGAGCCACTGGTGCAACGCCGCCCCCTGCAGACTCGCGGCCAATGGGCCGCCAGCAGGGAGGTGTCAATCAACCCGATCATACTCGATCGGGTTGAATTCCGGCGATGTCTGTCTGCCTGCTCAGAGCAGGCGGACAGGGTTATGGAGCAGCGGTCTTTGTGACCGCTGCTTCATAACTGCTGTTTCTGGCGAGCCTGCAGGCTCGCCAGAAACACGGGGCATCAAGCTCCATTCAGAGCTTGATAGATAGGCCCCAATGTGTTGTTGATCCAGAATATATTTTGAGGCAAGTGTTAATCCCTGAATGTTCAGCGATGAATATACTCCATCTTATTTAATATGTTTGTCTCCAATATTTTCACATTAAAAATAATCAATGTGTAATGTTTAATTTTCTACATTGAAAATTCTTAAACATGCGCATTTGTATTTGAATTAATTTCTCAATATGCATTCACCTTTATCATATGATAAATATATATGAGATGTATACTTATTCTAGATGTTATGTCCTGATATTTCTTCTTAATGTAAATGCTGAATATCGTGTCATGTATCGATTCCACATTGTTCTTCTCTAAATATAGTACTGTGAGCATGTATTTCAAATGTAACTCTTAAAGGGACATGAAACCCTAAATGTATCTGTCATTAGTTATGTTGAACATACAATTTTAACCCGGTTTGTAATTCTCTTCTATTCTCAAATGTGCTTCAGTCTCTTGGTATAATGTGTTGAAGGAGCATCAATTCACTACTATTTTTTAAGTGAACACATGGGTGAGGCAATGACAATCAGTAGATGTATGCAGCCACCAATCAGCAGATCAAAGCTATGTTTTTTACTGCTCCTGAGCTTTCCTAGATAAACCTTTTCTGCAAAGTATAACAAGATCACAATTCTAAGAATATGAGTAAACGTGAATGTTGTTTAAAATGGTATGCTCTGTCAAAATCATGTAAGGGAATTTTCTGCTTTGATGCACATTTTAAATGAAATAGATTTCCTAAAAAAACACTTTAATCTAGCTTGAAAAATATACACTTTATTTAACACATCGAGAGAAATATGGCATACAGGCTTATTATAAAATTCAAATATTTACTTTTTTTAACAAGCATGTGTATAAATACCAACAAGCCCTAAGGATTATGTTAACATATGTTCTTGTTTAAAGGGACAGTCATGTCAAACAAAAGATTCATAATTTAAATCGGAAATGTAATTTTAAACAACTTTCAAATGTACTTTTATCACCAATTTTGCTTTGTTTTCTTGGTATTCTTAGTTGAAAGCTAAACCTAAGAGGTTCATATGCTAATTTCTTAGACCTTGAAGACTACCTCTAAACTGAACGCATTTTGACCACTATAGGGCATTAGTTAATGTGTTTCATATAGAAAACATTAAGCTCATGCACGTATAGTTACTCTGGAGTGAGCACTGATTGGCTAAAATGCAGGTCTGTCAAAAGAACTGAAATAAGGGGTCAGTTTGCAGAGGCATAGATACAAGGTAATCACAGAGGTAAAAACGTGTATTTTTATTACAATGTTGGTTATTCCAAACTGAACAATGGGTAATAAAGGGATTATATTTCTTTTTAACCAACAATAATTCAAGTGTTGACTGTCCCTTTAAGCTGTGTTGCTGGCATCAACACAGTGATACGCTATCATGTATAATTGTAATGGTCATTGTTTTGTATTAGGAGAAAAGTTTGGACATCACATCACAAAAAACAATCAATATAATCAACAAGGACAGCATGTGATGATGTTGTCTCAAAACACTTGTAAAACACACTCTGCAAACACTCTGCTTCCATGGAGCCGGTCCTATAGAAGCCTATTCAATACAGAGTGTGCTCCACAAATGTAAGACGACAACATCATTACATACCTATCATTTACACATTAAATAAATTAAAATATATATATATATATATACATAAAAAGAAATTTAGACCAAAAAACTGTGCTTCCCAGTAAAAACTAAATTCCACTTATGGTCTTAGAGGAATCTAGTAGTATCTAATTAACCCAAATGGGAATATGATCAAGGAGAAATAAGTATAACAGGGTGTAGATATATTAGCCAATAAAGTGACTCTGTGCTTTGGCTTGAAAAAAACAACAGGCGATTAGCACCCAATCTTATACAATATAAAATAAAATAAAGGAATAGCAAGTTATATACTAGTCTGCATAACACCTGTTATATAGTTGAATAGATCAAACAGCAATATAAATGCCCATACAGACTAATAACGACAATACAGTTGAAGAAAGAGAACGAGATAACAAGGGGTTAAAATACTTCCCAAGTTCAGTGTAGCGAGTGGGTGCAGCTCAAGAGTGAGATACAGGGCTGTGTTCCTGATCATGAGAAGAGCTTGAAGACAAACGAAGACACAGAGCGCATCCCACTCTAAGTGTAACACCGTTTAATGGAACTAAAATCAAAGTGTATAAGTCACACGTACAAGATGAACAAAATTTAAAAGCACTATCACCAAGTTCGAGTCCTTTACTCCTGATGCTTGTGGGTGTGTTCTCCGTCACCCCGTCGGCTAGGTCCTCTGGAGAGCTTCCGGAAACCCGTAAGGGGACTCGCCGTGTCGGGGGATACTCTGTAATCAGCACCAGAATTGCAGTGTCCCGGATATGGTGGTAGCACTGCCTCAACGCGTTTCCTCAGGCTGCGACCTGACTTTATCAAGAGGAAGTAACTGCTTTTAAATTTTGTTCATCTTGTACATGTGACTTATACACTTTGATTTTAGTTCCATTAAACGGTGTTATACTTAGAGTGGGATGCGCTCTGTGTCTTCTTTTGTCTTCTATATATATATACATAATTACTTCTTCCTCCTTCCCTTCTTCACACGAGATGGAGGCTCTGGGGAGGGCAAATGCCCACTCTGATGTATCCTTCTTGGAGAAGTTTGGGGAAGAAGGGGAGGAGGAGTATTATGAGTGGTTTGGGATTCACCAAGCAGAGGAGGAGATGGAGGAGGCCCAGAGCACAGGGTCCAGGAGCTGAGGATCCAGGAGCTGAGGGTCTTCCCCTTCCTGGTCTGCCTGCCACCTCCCGGAGGACCTGCAAGATATTATTTTGTCCTTCTAGTAAGCAGATCAGTGTGTTTCTCATTAACTCTCTGTGTGCCTGTTGTTCCCTCCGAGAGCTTTGCATTTCTAACAGGAAGGCCCTCATCAGCTTCACCTCAGGAGCTGGTGCACGGCGGGCTGCTGGTGCACGGCAGACTAATGCACGGGGGGCTGCTGCAGGGATCTCTTCTGCATGGGGGGCTTCTTCAGGGGGGGAAGGTGCAGGGATATCTTCCAGTTCTCCCGAGGTGGCGAGTCATCTGCACCACTCTAATGCCTGGGTGAAGGAGGAGCCTGTTCGTGCTGTGTTTCCTCCTCCCTGGCCTCAGACTCTGTATATTTGAAAATAAAAGAAATAGAGATATTAGTACAGTTCCAAATAAAGATGTAAATGTTATATTTGAAAGTGTATTAATGAAGCTGCTTTCGTAATTCAATTGTAACCAAAAGCAATCAATACGATTTATGTATTGCAAACCCATCTTTCGGATATCTAGATGGTCAATATGAATGTATTTTTGCGTGCGTCTTAAATTTGTTTAAATGCACACCTAATCTGTAGACTAAATACTAAATGTGATGGCTTTTCTTAAAATCCAACTTTCTCAAGGTAATTCTGAATGCGTTTCAGTAATAATGTTGAAATAAGCGCAATTGCATTAGTCATATCCCTAATTTATTTTGCGTGTGAATGGGTTATGAGGTGGATGTAAAGAGATTAGTAAATGAGTTTATCAGCAGATGAGAGGGGCAGGTTCCCGGTATCAATTCCTCTTATGATACCGACTACGGCCCCCTCAGAGATGTTTGGACGCAGCATGTCCTCCTAGCGGCTGTATACAAAAGTCTGTACCGGCCTGCCACCAGTCCCTGCATGGTATGCATTCTCCTTGACATCTTCTTCTTGAGTTCACTTCTGCAGTCCTGCAGTAACCTGCTGCGTAATAAGCTCTAAGAGCTCCACGCTGATCTCCTGCCTCGGCTCTCCCCTCAGCCTCCTTCCCGCCATACTCTTTTAAAATGTGAAACTCCCAAATGAAAGGGGGTCAAAATAATGAACTAAAAGTAAAAAGTGCTCAAACTGTGAATGGTATTAAAATAATAGGGTAAGGGGTATTAATTAACAGACAAACGTATAAAAAAAGGATTAAATGAGGGTATGTAAACAATAATTTGGTGTAAATCAAACAAATTCTAACTATGGGATGGGTATGGGATTAAACAGAATGTGGTATGGAGTGTGTGTGTGTGTATTTAGTGCTACTGATATGCGTATACATGTATTGAATGTGTTTGCGTGTAAATGTGTTTATGTAATGTACAAAAAAACAGCACTCGCACACTGACCCAGACAAACTCCCACTCTATCTTGCTCAATAACTCTCACTCTCTCTCACTAACTAACTCTCACTCTCTCTCACTAACTCTCACTCACTAACTCTCTCTCACTAACTAACTCACTAACTCTCTGTAACCTCCAACGCCTAGACCTGCACCTATCTTGAAAAAGCAATACAGTCAAAGAAGCCATGTTTCTAGCCTGCTTACATACCCTATATAAATGGTTAATGATGTACAGGTTTACAAAGTAAGGCCTAGATTTAGAGTTCGGCGGTAGCCGTCAAAACCAGCGTTAGAGGCTCCTAACGCTGGTTTTGGCCGCCCGCTGGTATTTGGAGTCAGTGATTAAAGGGTCTAACGCTCACTTTACAGCCGCGACTTTTCCATACCGCAGATCCCCCTACGCCATTTGCGTAGCCTATCTTTTCAATGGGATCTTTCTAACGCCGGTATTTAGAGTCGTTTCTGCAGTGAGCGTTAGAGCTCTAACGACAAGATTCCAGCCGCCTGAAAATAGCAGGAGTTAAGAGCTTTCTGGCTAACGCCGGTTTATAAAGCTCTTAACTACTGTACCCTAAAGTACACTAACACCCATAAACTACCTATGTACCCCTAAACCGAGGTCCCCCCACATCGCCGCCACTCGATTAATAATTTTAACCCCTAATCTGCCGACCGCCACCTACGTTATACTTATGTACCCCTAATCTGCTGCCCCTAACCCCGCCGACCCCTATATTACATTTATTAACCCCTAATCTGCCCCCCACAACATCGCCGCCAGCTACTTAAAATAATTAACCCCTAATCTTCCGACCGCAAAGCGCCGCCACCTACGTTATCCCTATGTACCCCTAATCTGCTACCCCTAACACCGCCGACCCCTATATTATATTTATTATCCCCTAATCTGCCCCCCTCAACGTCGCCGACACCTGCCTACACTTATTAACCCCTAATCTGCCGAGCGGACCTGAGCGCTACTATAATAAAGTTATTAACCCCTAATCCGTCTCACTAACCCTATCATAAATAGTATTAACCCCTAATCTGCCCTCCCTAACATCGCCGACACCTACCTTCAATTATTAACCCCTAATCTTCCGATCGGAGCTCACCGCTATTCTAATAAATGTATTAACCCCTAAAGCTAAGTCTAACCCTAACACTAACACCCCCCTAACTTAAATATAATTTACATCTAACGAAATAAATTAACTCTTATTAAATAAATTAATCCTATTTAAAGCTAAATACTTACCTGTAAAATAAACCCTAATATAGCTACAATATAAATTATAATTATATTTTAGCTATTTTAGGATTAATATTTATTTTACAGGCAACTTGGTATTTATTTTAACTAGGTACAATAGCTATTAAATAGTTAAGAACTATTTAATAGTTACCTAGTTAAAATAATTACAAAATTACCTGTAAAATAAATCCTAACCTAAGATATAATTAAACCTAACACTACCCTATCAATAAAATAATTAAATAAACTACCTACAATTACCTACAATTAACCTAACACTACACTATCAATAAATAAATTAAATACAATTGCTACAAATAAATACAATTAAATAAACTAGCTAAAGTACAAAAAATAAAAAAGAACTAAGTTACAGAAAATAAAAAAATATTTACAAACATAAGAAAAATATTACAACAATTTTAAACTAATTACACCTACTCTAAGCCCCCTAATAAAATAACAAAGCCCCCCAAAATAAAAAATTCCCTACCCTATTCTAAATTTAAAAAGTTACAAGCTCTTTTACCTTACCAGCCCTGAACAGGGCCCTTTGCGGGGCATGCCCCAAGAAGTTCAGCTCTTTTGCCTGTAAAAGAAAACATACAATACCCCCCCCAACATTACAACCCACCACCCACATACCCCTAATCTAACCCAAACCACCCTTAAATAAACCTAACACTAATCCCCTGATGATCTTCCTACCTTGTCTTCACCATACCAGGTTCACCGATCCGTCCTGGCTCCGATATCTTCATCCAACCCAAGCGGGGGCTAGACATCCACTGAAGAAGTCCAGAAGAGGCTCCAAAGTCTTCATCCTATCCGGCAAGAAGAGGACATCCGGACCGGCAAACATCTTCTCCAAGCCGCATCTTCTATCTTCTTCCATCTGGTGCGGAGCGGGTCCATCTTGAAGCAGGCGACGCGGATCCATCCTCTTCTTCCGATGTCTCCCGACGAATGACGGTTCCTTTAAGGGACGTCATCCAAGATGGCGTCCCTCGAATTCCGATTGGCTGATAGGATTCTATCAGCCAATCGGAATTAAGGTAGGAATTTTCTGATTGGCTGATGGAATCAGCCAATCAGAATCAAGTTCAATCCGATTAGCTGATCCAATCAGCCAATCAGATTGAGCTCGCATTCTATTGGCTGTTCCGATCAGCCAATAGAATGCGAGCTCAATCTGATTGGCTGATTGGATCGGCCAATCGGATTGAACTAGATTCTGATTGGCTGATTCCATCAGCCAATCAGAAAATTCCTACCTTAATTCCGATTGGCTGATAGAATCCTATCAGCCAATCGGAATTCGAGGGACGCCATCTTGGATGACGTCCCTTAAAGGAACCGTCATTCGTCGGGAGACATCGGAAGAAGAGGATGGATCCGCGTCGCCTGCTTCAAGATGGACCCGCTCCGCACCGGATGGAAGAAGATAGAAGATGCGGCTTGGAGAAGATGTTTGCCGGTCCGGATGTCCTCTTCTTGCCGGATAGGATGAAGACTTTGGAGCCTCTTCTGGACTTCTTCAGTGGATGTCTAGCCCCCGCTTGGGTTGGATGAAGATATCGGAGCCAGGACGGATCGGTGAACCTGGTATGGTGAAGACAAGGTAGGAAGATCATCAGGGGATTAGTGTTAGGTTTATTTAAGGGTGGTTTGGGTTAGATTAGGGGTATGTGGGTGGTGGGTTGTAATGTTGGGGGGGGGGGGGTATTGTATGTTTTCTTTTACAGGCAAAAGAGCTGAACTTCTTGGGGCATGCCCCGCAAAGGGCCCTGTTCAGGGCTGGTAAGGTAAAAGAGCTTGTAACTTTTTAAATTTAGAATAGGGTAGGGAATTTTTTATTTTGGGGGGCTTTGTTATTTTATTAGGGGGCTTAGAGTAGGTGTAATTAGTTTAAAATTGTTGTAATATTTTTCTTATGTTTGTAAATATTTTTTTATTTTCTGTAACTTAGTTCTTTTTTATTTTTTGTACTTTAGCTAGTTTATTTAATTGTATTTATTTGTAGCAATTGTATTTAATTTATTTATTGATAGTGTAGTGTTAGGTTAATTGTAGGTAATTGTAGGTAGTTTATTTAATTATTTTATTGATAGGGTAGTGTTAGGTTTAATTATATCTTAGGTTAGGATTTATTTTACAGGTAATTTTGTAATTATTTTAACTAGGTAACTATTAAATAGTTCTTAACTATTTAATAGCTATTGTACCTAGTTAAAATAAATACCAAGTTGCCTGTAAAATAAATATTAATCCTAAAATAGCTAAAATATAATTATAATTTATATTGTAGCTATATTAGGGTTTATTTTACAGGTAAGTATTTAGCTTTAAATAGGATTAATTTATTTAATAAGAGTTAATTTATTTCGTTAGATGTAAATTATATTTAAGTTAGGGGGGTGTTAGTGTTAGGGTTAGACTTAGCTTTAGGGGTTAATACATTTATTAGAATAGCGGTGAGCTCCGATCGGAAGATTAGGGGTTAATAATTGAAGGTAGGTGTCGGCGATGTTAGGGAGGGCAGATTAGGGGTTAATACTATTTATGATAGGGTTAGTGAGACGGATTAGGGGTTAATAACTTTATTATAGTAGCGCTCAGGTCCGCTCGGCAGATTAGGGGTTAATAAGTGTAGGTAGGTGTCGGCGACGTTGTGGGGGGCAGATTAGGGGTTAATAAATATAATATAGGGGTCGGCGATGTTAGGGCAGCAGATTAGGGGTACATAGGGATAACGTAGGTTGCGGCGGTTTACGGAGCGGAAGATTAGGGGTTAAAACTGTAATGCAGGGGTCAGCGATAGCGGGGGCGGCAGAATAGGGGTTAATAAGTGTAAGGCTAGGGGTGTTTAGACTCGGGGTACATGTTAGAGTGTTAGGTGCAGACGTAGGAAGTGTTTCCCCATAGGAAACAATGGGGCTGCGTTAGGAGCTGAACGCTGCTTTTTTGCAGGTGTTAGGTTTTTTTTCAGCTCAAACAGCCCCATTGTTTCCTATGGGAGAATCGTGCACGAGCACGTTTTTGAGGCCGGCCGCGTCCGTAAGCAGCTCTGGTATCGAGAGTTGCATTTGCGGTAAAAATGCTCTACGCTCCTTTTTTGGAGCCTAACGCAGCATTTGTTTTAACTCTCGATACCAGAGTTAAATTTATGGTGCGGCCAGAAAAAAGCCCGCGGAGCGTTAACAGCCCTTTTACCGCCGAACTCTAAATCTAGGCCCTAATGAGGTCCAGGTGTGCTTTAGTGAAGATTTGTATGTGTGCAATGTGGAGTAGTTGTTTTAATTTGCACATGCTCATATCGAGTTTGTAAATGCACATATGTATTTCTGGAATGCGTATAATGCGATGATGTCATAGTGATCGTTTTGCATAACATTCTTCTAATTTAGTATCCCAAAATCTGAATGCTGATTTCTGTTTGTTAAGTGTTGTAAATGTTTATTTTTTAATAATGTTTTATAATCGGCAATGCAAATGTTTTGTTTGTGTATCAGTGTGCAATTCTTTTTTCATGTTGTTTTGTTCCATGATGCAGATTGCAACGTTTTTTGATAATCCTTGTTTACTGTAAATGTTGTGTAGTATTTGTTGTAAAGGATTGTGAATGTTGAATGCGTATGTGCTATGTTGTGTGAGCGATTGTTGTTTGTACATTTGATCTGATTATTTTTTGTGTCCATTATGTTGTATGCGTAATATGACAGAGCAGTGTGTAGTTCTCGCGATATCGAGTGTTAGAAGAAAGATCTGCCTATTCTTCAGTTTGCATTAATCTCTATGGGAGAATCCATTACGCGTCCGTGATTGTAATGTCCTTATATAGCAAACATTAACTCTTTATATGAATGATGCACTTGCAACTTCTAAATGTAACTGGCACTTTATTCACTGGATGACATAACAAGGTGCTCCTGTAGATTTGCACACAGTAATATGGATAGATACACATGTATATAGTCCTTTATAATGAATGGCTGCTGCACTCCTTATATTAGCAGTCCTGTACACTGTGTATGCAGCACTATAGTAATCCAGGGAAACTTATAACTGTATAACTGTTAACTGTATAACTGCAATATAACTTAGAATGTGTAACTGACAGTTCTTACTTTTCCTGCCTGGCTGATGCTGTATCCTCTGCAGTGATCTGTAGCTGACATTACATTTATTAGTATCAGCAATTATCAGAGCCTCAGGTTCAGTCCTTGTACTTTATAACTGCATCACAAACTGTCACAAGATGGCTTCTCTGAACTGTTCTGATTCTAAGCACATCCCACTTGATGACATCATCTTTGTATGGAAGCCTCAATGTGCCATCTGACCAAACCAGGAAGTAAGCACAACACTACATCTCCTTTCCTACTTTTTTTTTTTTTAATAAACTTAACTGCACAACAACAACCGTAAGATAAATCAGTCTTCTCCAGCATCCTTTTGTATTGTGGACGTGAAAGCTGCTTCTTGTTTCTTACATTGACGAAAGTTTCTCTGATATGTTGCATGTTGTCTCCGGCGAGTGTCTCTGAGATTAACTTCAGGAGACCAACGAACAACAGGTGTTCGTTGCCTGGGAATACGAGCATGACTATTGTGGTCCTGGATAAAATTTCCTGACTCATCATTACAAGGTTCTTCTACTGAGGCTGGTATTTCTGAGTCATCTTCTGTAGTTGAGTCAGAGCCTGTGTTTGGATCATGCCAAACACCACCCCAGATATCAAAGTCATTGTCTGATTGCATTTTTATGTGATGGTCCTCACCAGCCTGTTCTCTCCTCTCTAGCCGTGGTCGTAGTTGGTTCACATGGCGGCGACGCACACCTGATTGAGTGGTTATCACATACATCTTTCGGCCCTCAACCTGGGCAACAACACCTGGTGCCCATTTTTCCTCTGTATGGTACACCCTATACCAAACCAAGTCTCCTTCTGTATAGGTCCGTGAAGGTTTTCCCACTCTCATTTTATCTTGCATGATGCGGACTGTTTCTGCTACATCTGGTGTGATTAAATCCAGCTTTGTACGGATCTTCCTGCTAAACAATAGTGGAGCTGGGGCAACTCCCGTGGTGGGGTGTTGAGTAACCCTATATTATTGCAAAAATTGTAAAATGTTTTTAGTATTAACCTGCTTCTCTGCTTTTAGCGCTTTCAGTGCCCTTTTAAAGGTTTGGACAAATCTCTCTGCTTGCCCGTTGGTGGCTGGGTGATATGGTGCCGTCCAATGATGGTGAATTCCATTCGTATGTAAAAAATTCTGGAAGTCTTGTGACACAAACTGGGGACCATTGTCTGTGACCAGTTTTCTTGGCAACCCAAATACTGAAAACAGTCTTTCTAATGCTGATATGACTTCAGTAGTTGTAGTCCTTGTCATTGGAATTACTTCTGGCCACTTAGAGTGTGCATCAATTATGATTAAGCATGAGATTCCATCAATAGGACTGGCAAAGTCCAAATGTAGTCTCTCCCAAGGAGTAGTAGGCCAGTCCCATGGTTGTACAGCTCCTCGTGGAAGCTGTCCTTGAGCTTGAACACACCCTTTGCATGCCATAACATAGTTCTCAATGTCCTTATCAATGGCCGGCCACCAAACATGACCCCTAGCCTTCTGTTTCATTCTGACAATGCCTGGGTGTCCTTCATGAAGGAGTTTTAATGTAGCTTGCCGTAGTCCATTAGGAACCAGAACTCTCTCACCCCATAAAATGCATCCATTTCTGAGTGTGAGTTCTTTCGCTCGTAGTATGTATGCTCGCTGCACATCACAGCCAGTTCTTGGCCAGCCATCTCTCAAATACTGTGCCAGAAGTTGTAATTCAGTATCACAAGCTGTCTCCTTTGCAATTTGTTTGGCATGTACTATACCCATAAAACATACACTTGGAAGGCTTTCTTGAACAACTGGTAAGGAATTCATTAGTGGAAGCCTGGACATGGCATCAGCATTGCCATGGGAATCATGGGCCCGGTATTTGATGGAGTAATGATATGCTCCCAAAGTTAGAGCATACCTTTGCAATCTAGCCGCTGTAGTAGTTGAAATTCCTTTCCTTGGATTAAAGATGGTCAGCAGTGGCTTATGGTCAGTTAAAAGAGTAAATTGTCTACCATAAATATAGTTATGGAACTTCTTAACAGCCCATACAATGGCCAATGCTTCCTTGTCTTATTGGGAATAGTTCCTCTCTGCCGTCGTTAGAGAACGGGAAGCAAAGGCTACCGGTCGGTCTGTCCCATCTGGCATTGTGTGTGACAATACAGCCTCTAAACCATAAGGTGAAGCATCACATGCTATCATGAGTGGTTTCTGAAGATCATAGTGCATTAACATGCGGGAACACAGGAGTAGGTTCTTGGATTCTTGGAAGGCTTTATTGCATTCACTGCTCCACAACCAGGGTTGATTTGTCTCAAGAAGCTGATGTAGTGGGTGTAACGTATGGGCTAGCTGGGGAAGAAAACGGTGGTAATAGTTAAGGAGACCAAGGTATGATCGTAGTTGTGATGCATTCTGTGGTATAGGAGCTTCTTGCAAGGCCTTGACTTTGTCATCAGCAGGGTGTAGACCATGACAATCTATAACATGGCCACAAAATTCTAATTTGTCACGCATGAAAGCACACTTCTCCAAGTTGACCTTCAAACCGTAGGTCATTAGCCGCTGCAGTACCCTCTCTACATTGTGTCGATGTTCTTCCTCCGTCCTGCCCATGATTAACATGTCATCTAAAAGGCATTGGACATTGGGTAGTCCCTTTAACAGTTCTTCCATGGTGCGTTGCCAGATGGCTGGTGCAGGAGCAATGCCAAAGACCATACGATTATATTGAAATAAACCACGGTGAGTATTGATGGTGAGTAACCTGCGGGAATCTGGATGTACTTCAAGTTGAAGGTAAGCATTTTTTAAATCAATCTTTGTGAAATGTTGTCCCCCAGCTAAGTTAGCAAAAATCTCTTCTGTTCTGGGTAATGGATACTTATCCACTGCTAACTGTTCATTCAACACCATCTAAAGTCTCCACATATTCGGATCTGTCCATCTTTCTTTCTTACCGGTACAATAGGAGAAGCCCACTCACTACGATGCACTGGGGTTATAATCTTTAACTCTTCTAACCTCCTCAGTTCAGCATCAACTCCTGCCCTTAAAGCGAATGGCGCAGTTCGTGCTTTGAAACAGGTTTTAACTGTAACCGTACCCTTTTGTTCTTAACTTTTCCCAGAATATTTTCAAACATATTTGGTCTTAATGTTCTGAATCCACTGGGCACGATCAACTCCAATATGATGAACTTCACTGTTTTTGAGGCTCTCAGGCATGCCAAGGGCCCGTATCCAGTCCCTTCCATAAAGAGGTGGGTCACCTGATTTTAGTATATATAGTGTAAGATTGGCAGTTTTACTGTTTGTACACACAGATACAGATGCACACCCCAGTGGCATCAAGACTTCTCTGGAGTATGTTTGTAGCTTCAAGATAGTGAGCTGCAGCAATACTGGAATTTTCAGCTGTTTCCAATATTTAATTGTCATAACTGAAACTGCAGCCCCAGTATCTAAGTCCATGGTCAAATCTTTTCCTTCAATATTAACATGAACGGTCAAAGGCTCAGACCCTGCTGTCATGGTGTATACAGTCAAACTCTGAACAGTCATTTCCTCTTCTGAATCTGATGTGGCTCCCTTATAAGCCATGTGGTAATTTCCCTTCTTATGAGTTTTGCTTGAGACACTCTGCTGAGATCCTCTGCAAGCCTTCTTTAAGTGTCCTATTTTACCACAGCCATGACAACGAGCATTTTTAAATCTGCATTCAGAAGCTACATGATTCTGTGCTCCACATCTGTAACAGTTAATAGGCGATGCTGCTGTTACGGTTGCCTCCAGGCTGGCTGGAAGTTGGACCGTAGAAAAGGATGCTCATAGCGCTCACCAACGGATCATCAGCACCGTAGACACTATAACTACTGCGTAGCCACCATACGTAATGCAGACTCTACGAACCACCGCTGCTGGGCTGGTATCTCGCCATCTGCTCTGCGCCCTGGACCTACGACCAGGCTCCAGTAGGTGAACCTCTTCCTTCTGTACAGCGAAGCAGGATCAGGAACAAGAGCTCTTACAGGAGCTCAGTAGCTAAGGGAGTATATAGAGCATAGCAATCCCTGTAGTGATTATTGAACAAAAGTAACTCTTAATGGCACACAATGAAAACTAATGCTTTTGTAATAGTGCTCCCTTTCTGTGGAACACTCTGCCTGTGTGGTACTTGGTTCAGTAAGCCCTATTTAGTAAACCAAGTGGGAGAAGCCTGGGACAAGTTATTTTACAGGTCTGGGGACATAGTCTTAAAGGGGCATTGTTCACCAAAGTCACAATATGTCCCCCAGACGGTTCTTAAAGGGCCATACACACCCAATAAAAGTTAATATGTTTTCAGGGGCACAATCTTCCAGGGGCCATAGTCATGAGGAAGGAGGCTGGCAAATAGGCTTCTCCAAAATCCAGGGAAGCAGGGCAATTTTCCATTTAAAGGGCCAGTTACAAATAGCAGTTTGTAACAGCTGCTTTTGCTGAATATTTACTGGCTGGTTTAGTCTGTTGCTTCACATTAGAGAAAAATACCTGTTCTTCCTTAGTGTGAGAATGTGTCTGCAGTAAACTAGTGTCTCGTGTGGCCTGTTCCAAAACAGAAGCAATATCTAGTGCTTTATGGAAGGTCAGGCTCTCCTCTGTCAAAAGTCGCCTTTGAATAGATTCTGTACAGATACCCATAACAAACTGATCTCTAAGGGCAATATTCAGATACTCCCCAAAAACACAGGTGCTGGCCAATTTCTTTAAACTGATTGCAAATGTAGATACAGTCTCTTGGCGCCTGCTATAAAACTTGAACCGCTCAGCAATCTCTAATGGCCATGGTTGGAAATGTTGTGTTAAGATCTGTATTATTTCAGACAAAGGCTTGGTGGCTGGCTTTTCTGGGTGTAGCAGATCTTTTAGAATCTCATATGTTTTAGCACCAATAGTTGTCAGACAGACAGCAACAGACTTAGTATCTCCAATGTCATTGGCAAGTAAATACTGCTGTAGTCTTTCAATCCAGGAAACCCAGTTATCTGTGTCAGAGTCAAATTCTTTCCATGCTCCAAATACAGCCATTATAGCGTGAGTTTGTGGTAGTACTCGTCGCCAGATGTAATGTCCTTATATAGCAAACATTAACTCTTTATATGAATGATGCACTTGCAACTTCTAAATGTAACTGGCACTTTATTCACTGGATGACATAACAAGGTGCTCCTGTAGATTTGCACACAGTAATATGGATAGATACACATATTTAGTCCTTTATAATGAATGGCTGCTGCACTCCTTATATTAGCAGTCCTGTACACTGTGTATGCAGCACTATAGTAATACAGGGAAACTTATAACTGTATAACTGTTAACTGTATAACTGCAATATAACTTATAATGTGTAACTGACAGTTCTTACTCTTCCTGCCTGGCTGATGCTGTATCCTCTGTAGTGATATGTAGCTGA
Source organism: Bombina bombina (assembly GCF_027579735.1). Lineage (NCBI taxonomy): Eukaryota > Metazoa > Chordata > Amphibia > Anura > Bombinatoridae > Bombina > Bombina bombina. Next base: position 690,075,647 of record NC_069504.1, on the reverse strand, counting down.
CATTACATTTATTAGTATCAGCAATTGTCAGAGCCTCAGGTTCAGTCCTTGTACTTTATAACTGCATCACAAACTGTCACAAGATGGCTTCTCTGAACTGTTCTGATTCTAAGCACATCCCACTTGATGATATCATCTTTGTATGGAAGCCTCAATGTGCCATCTGACCAAACCAGGAAGTAAGCACAACACTACAGTGATAAACGCGGTACTCGTATTACTGTGATGCGTAATGAGGTTCTTTTCAGACTTGTAATTCCGACATTATGAAAAGTGCACAATGAAAATAACGCACACGCTATTTGCGAACAGCCATTACGCCATAACTTGTAATCTAGCTGTAAGTGAATTCCACAAAGCCAAAGCCAAGTCCCAATGGGTTTCATTAACTTTGTAAAAATCCAAGGGGCAGAGGAGAGGCAAAAAAGAGAGCCAAGTGAAATTCCATGTTTGTCCCTCCCACATGATTGAAAGAAATTTGTGATGTTCTTTCGCTATAGGGAATGTTAAAAAGGTATCTGCCAGGTCTAACCTGAATACCCAAACAAGTGAGGGCACTTGAAAAATTCAAGCAATATATAATACTAATTATTAAAAAGCTCAATGGCATAATATTATAATAATAACTTTATGTTCTAAAAACAGAATGCTTGCCAAATCAAGCAGTATCTAATAATATTTTTAAAATAGCTCAAAGATAATAAAAGATCATACAATTCAAACACACTTAAGATTTAAAGTGCACTTTACTTAGTGGGACATCTCTCAAAAAGGTTAAAGTTAGTAATGGTAATACCACTCTAAAAAGCAAAAATAGTAACTTTGACTGTTAAAATATAATAGTATTTATTGGGGCTGTTCTAAATGTATCCCCTCTGCATCTATGAAAGGTTAAGACTATATGTTCCTTTGTGCAAGCAGATGATATGTATCTCATTCAGTAGAAGTCATGACAGTTTCTTACTCCCCGGGGCAGATATTTAAGGGTTGACAATTAACAGGGCTCTGGTGTCTCATATTTCCGGTTTCCGGTCCCCTCTGCAGAACCTGCTGGTAGGAATTTTAACGGTATTCACCCAAAGTAACGAGCCAATGAAATGGTGTCTGGATCCTTAGCCCACACATTGCACTCTGTTGTTGCAGGTGGTGTGACATCACACTCAAGCATAATCTGCACTTCAGTGTAAGAGTACACACGGGTAATACAAAATTACACTTCCCTCAGCTGCAGCCTCCTATACAGTCTTTCAAACTTTCAGAACAAAATCCAATAACACCTACACGTTTCACCTGTCCAAAGGCTTTCTCAAGATGTCATTAGATTGTCTGTTTTCACTCTAAATATCAGTTCTCTTTCTGTGATTGGTTAGGAATAATCACAAATAAAGGTGGTATTACCTAAAAAGGTTATATTATACTCATAGTTATTAAAATCTAGAGACAATTTAATTTTAAAAATCACCAACTGCCCAATTGATAGTTGGTTTCTGACAATTAAAATAAAAATAAAAACCACACAATCAAACAAATATTTATTAGACGTTAAATCTAAATGTAAGATAACAGATGTTTCTTCTTGTTGACAGTATGAATACCCTTATTCCTTTTTTTCAAACTATTGTATCTCTTAGTGCAATAGGATCAAGTATCCAAATATCTCAACTAATTAATCTTCTTCAAAAAAGGAGATATATCCAACTCTGAATTCAATCCCCTTGGATATAATGTATCAAATTTATATATCAACTCAGCTTCTTTTCTGAGAAGCTTCTTTTAAAAGTTACACCCTCTCCAATTTGTTAGAACCACACAAAAAAAAACAGAATTTTAGGTCATGTTTGTTATTATCCCCTTAAGGACAAGGACATTTTTCAATTTTTTACCCTTAAAGGGACACTGAACCCACATGTTTTCTTTCGTGATTCAGACAGAGCATGAAATTTAAGCAACTTTCTAATTTACTCCTATTATCAAATTTTCTTCATTCTCTTGGTATCTTTATTTGAAATGAAAGAATGTAAGTTTAGATGCCGGCCCATTTTTGGTGAACAACCTGGGTTGTCCTTGCTGATTGGTGGATAAATTCATCCACCAATAAAAAAGTGCTATCCAGAGTTCTGAACTCAAAAAAAAGCTTAGATGTCTTCTTTTTCAAATAAAGATGGCAAGAGAACGAAGAAAAATTGATAATAGGAGTTAATTAGAAAGTTGCTTAAAATTGCATGCTCTATCTGAATCACGAAAGAAAAAAATTGGGTTCAGTGTACCTTTAAGGACCAGGGCTATTTTTACATTTCTGCTGTGTTTGTGTTTAGCTGTAATTTTCCTTTTACTCATTTACTGTAACCACACATATTATATACCGTTTTTCTTGCCATTAAATGCACTTTTTAAAGATATCATTATTTTCATTATATCTTATAATTTACTATAAATATTTTTTATAAAATATGATGAAAAAATGGAAAAAAACACACTTTTTCTAAATTTGACCCCAAAATTTGGTACACATCTACAACCACCAAAAAACAACAATGCTAAATAGTTTCTACATTTTGTCCTGAGTTTAGAAATAACCAATGTTTACATGTTCTTTGCTTTTTTGCAAGTTATAGGGCAATAAATACAAGTAGCACTTTGCTATTTCCGAACCATTTTTTTTTTTTTTTTTCAAAATTAGCGATAGTTACGTTGTAACACTGATATCTGTCAGGAATCCCTGAATATCCCATTACATGTACATATTTTTTTTTAGTAGACAACCCAAAGTATTGATATAGGCCCATTTTGGTATATTTCACACCACCATTTCACCGCCAAATGCTATCAAATAAAAAAAATTGCTAACTTTTTCACAAACTTTAGGTTTCTCACTGAAATTATTTACAGCTTGTGCAATTATGGCACAAATGGTTGTAAATGCTTCTCTGGGATCCCCATTGTTCAGAAATAGCAAACATATATGGCTTTGGCATTGCTTTTTGGTAATTAGAAGGCCTCTAAATGTCGCTGTGCACCACACTTGTATTATAAATACATAGTTTCTGCAGTGTAGGTTCCCCCCTAACCAGTGTTCCCTCTAAGGCCAGTTTTGTGAGCGACTCAGCAGTGAAACAGTTAATTAAAGCAATTAGCAAACACTTCACAATGCAGACTGCAAGTTGTGATTCCCTTATTAACTGTTTTACTGCTGGGTCGCTCACAAAACTGGCCTTAGGGGGAACACTGCCCCTAACCCCCCAAACTCCACAATCCCCCCCAAACAGCTCTCTTAACCTCCCCCTCTTCCTATTTGTGGCCATTTTAGGTACTGGCAGCTGCCCAATTTCTTAACAAGTGTAGCTGCCCCCCTCAATATCCTACCCCCTCCCCCTCCCAGATCCCCTTTCCAAACAATATTTCCCCTCTCCCTCCTCCCTCTCCCATAGATCCAATACAGTATTGATCCGTCAGCGGCGCACACCCCTGCCCCTCGCACACGCCCCTCATGCATGCGCTCCTGCCCACCTTGCCTAGTTCAGTGATGGGCCGCCCACCCACCTCCCTGCAGCTGCTCCCACCCACCAACGATCGGCACCATCGCTGGCCGATGCAGAGAGGGCCACAGAGTTGACCTCTCTGCATCGGTGTGCCAAAAAAGGTATTGCAGTGATGCCTCAATATCGAGGCATCACGGCAATAACTTGAAAGCTCTGGAAGTGATCAGGATCGCTTCCAACCCCTAACGGCGTACAGGGTATGTTGTTGGTCTTTAATGATCAGTTTGTGTATGACGTATGTGTGTCGTTAAGGGGTTATTGTGTGTCTCCCTAAAATGTTCCTTAATCTGATCTCTCAGTGATCTGTACATCTCAACTATATAGATCAAATCACATGAACATTTGATGATAAACTACCCCCTTTTTTGTACATAGTTTCTTTGATCTTAAAGGGACACTAAACCCAAAAAATTTCTTTCATGATTCAGAAAGAGAATGCAAATTTAAACAACAATCCAATTTACTTCTATTATTTATTTTGCTTCATATTTTAGATATCCTTAGTTGAAGAAAAAGCAATGCACATGGGTGAGCCAATCACATGAGGCTTCTAAGTGCAGCAACCAATCAGCAGCTACTGAACCTATCTAGATATGCTTTTCAGCAAAGAATATCAAGAGAATAAAACAAATTAGATAATAGGAGTAAATTAGAAAGTTGTTTAAAATTGCATGCTCGTTCTATATCATGAACAAAAAAAATGGGTTTCATATCCCTTTGAATTCCTCACCTATAGAAGGTATCATAATTGAGGCTCCATGTTTGTCTCTCCCATGATTGAAAGAAATATGTGATGTTCTTGAGCTATGGGGGCTGTTAAATAAGTTTCTGTCAAGTCTAACCTAAATAACCAATAGTTTCTGAGGCAATCTCTTAAAAGATGAATTCCCTCCATATTGAAATGATGATAAACAACATAAGCATTTACATTTATAATAGGAAAAAAATGGCCGCTTTTCTTTTTGACTAGAAATAAATTGCTTAAAAAGATGTTCTTTGGGTTTTTGGAGGGTTGAATGGCTTTTTTAAAAATTTTGTTTTGAACCAGAATTTTGTCTTCCGTTGAAAATTTTATTGTATTCGGGTTAACAATTTGGATAGGAAGAGACGTAAACTCTATCAACAGGTCTTTTACAGAGTGTAAAATCCATGGATCTAAGGTGACCAGATTCCAATTATGAGCAAACAGAGCCAACTCTACCACCATTTTGTCTGTGAAAGAAATTTGAAAAGGAGAAAATTGAGAAATTACCTGCTGGAGTACGAGATCTTTGTCTTGGTATATAACCTTGCATGAACCAGCATCTGGCATGGGTAGGGAAAATTTTGAGGTTGCTCGATCTTGATTGACTCTCTGATGTTGAGTAAACTGAAACCTATTTGGGTGGCACGGCCGGGAAATCGGCCTCAAACTTTCCCAGCCTTGTCGAAAAAACTTGAAGGGTAAAATGTTTTCTAATCAAGGTTTTAATCTTATTTAAACTGGAAAAAAGGTTTACATAACTATTGAGGTCTTGAATAAAATAATCTCCAAATATAAGCACGTCCGTGTCAGATTTAATTTAATTGATAGCAAAGTCGCTGTCTTTGGATCTATTTTCCTGAGAATATTTCTCCTTCTTTCAACATACATTGCCGCATTGGCATTACCCAAAAAAGAAAGCATTATCCATAATAGTCTGATCAGATATGTATAATCATTTTGTTAAAGGCACAACTGAATCAAGTAATTTGTCCTGGCATGTCTTCCAGGACCTATCCATTCCTTTCTTAAAGGGACACTGTACTCAAAAATTTTCTTTCGTGATTCACATAGAGCTTGCATTTTATTTATTTTTTTCTTTATATTTCCTGGAGATTACCTTGGTGGGGGAGGTTGGTTGCGTAGTCAGGGAAATTCAGAAGTGGAGATGTTGCAAACCAGTGGTTTGGATAGGGGGTAGGCAGATGAAGTTTGATTGACATAACTAAATCATATTTTAAAGAATTAACACACATACATATTAGTAAACCTGCTAATTAAAAAAAGACTAAAATGATTCTTGGGACACTGAAATAGCTCATTAAATATCAGAATTGCCCTAGTGAAATTAATTGAAATGCATTAAGGGGATTGTCTAGTCAAAATTAAACTTTCATGATTCAGATGGGGTGTATAATTTTTTTCTTTTTCTATCTTTTATTATTGTATTTCAACAGACTTATAAGATTTCATACAATTTCAGAGGAAACAACATAAAAAAGGGCAAAGCAAATAATTAGAAACCCAGCAATGGTATACATTTCATATCTTGATGTGCCCCAAAAAAAGAAAAACCAAGAAACAAAGGAAAAACAATAAAAAAAGAATAAACCCCTTCTATAAAAATTAAGAGCTTTCAACCTCTGTTGATCTTAACATATGGTTTCAATCCGATACTCCTCGAACTTCATCATTAATTGTTGAAATACATTTTTCCGTTTTCTATATCCCCCCCCCTTAACAAAAGACAATTACGATTCAACATAATCATTACAACACTCAACAGGACATACTAAACAAAAAAAAAACAAAAAAAAATATTACCAAAGACCAAGCAAAACCAGTTCAGTATTTCTGAATGGATATATCAAACTGTCAATTTCGTTTAAGGGAAAAGATCTAATAAAAACAGACCACTTTCTGAAAAACAAAATAATCTCCCTTTCTTCTTCCAAATTGGTGTCTATTTGTTCCAAGATACATTGTTTTTTAAGGCAGTTTTTGACCTCTTGGATACTGGGGGCTTACCTATTTTTCCATTTTTTTAAGATTAGGTATCTTGCTGCTAAAATAGCTGAGTTAACTATTTTAGTATTTACTAGTCGATCTTCCGGTTCTTTCCATAGGAAAATAATGTGTACTGGCAAGAGGGTCAAAGGGGGGATTCCTAATGTATTAAGCCAATATTGTACCTTCAGCCAAAACTGTTGAATTTTTGGACAAATCCAAAGCATATGCAGAAGATTGGCCGATGGTAAGGAACATCTGGGGCATGAATTAAATTCAGTGTTCTTGCAGCGCACTGCTTTTTCAGGAGTAAAATAAGTCATAAATAATAATCTTATATGGGATTCTCTCCAAGATGAGGAGAGAGTAATTCTTGAGACTTCAGATAGTGAATATTGAATTAATTCAATATCCCCCAGATTCTGCGATAAAACCACCGCCCAATTATCAAGTAATTTTTCCAACCTGGAGTTGCCTTTTGAGGAGTTTAGGTCTCGATATATGGGGGAAACTGATGTTAGGCCATTTTTAGCTAAGATTAGCCAATTCTCTATATTTCCCAGTGACCAAGTCCAACCAAATTTATCGACTAAGTTTAGGGCAAAGTGTCTTACTTGTAGGTAGGCGAAGAACTCTTTATGGGATAATTTGAACTCCTCTCTCAGAGTACCAAAAGTTTTTATACACTTCCTTTCAAAATCCAACAATTGATACATTTTCCCCAGACCTAGTGCCTCCCATCTCTGGAAAGGGGACAAATTAAGACCCGCTTGAAATTGAGGGTTACCTACTATTGGCATATGATTAGATACTCCTTGTTCGATATTGAGGATATTACACACTCTCCACCAGGCTAATAAAGGATTGAACATTGTTTTCATTTTTTTCACCTCTTTCGGTAGAGTGCTTCTAGTGCAATGAAGTAGAGCTAAAGGGGTAAGTGGGTATAGAATATTTTTTTCCAATTCGTTGTTAGTAACATAGTCTCTTTCTGACATCCAGTCCAAGATCAAGCGGGTCGAAAAGGCAAGATTATAAAGTTTAATATCTGGCAAGGCTAGCCCCGCATACTCTCTAGGAAGGGACAATTTAGTTAGCGAAATTCTGGGCTTTTTATTCTGCCAAATAAATTTTCTAAGTACAACGTTAAATAATAAAACATCTTTACCTTTAAGAACCAGAGGAGTGTTTTGTAAAATGTATAATATCTTCGGAAGGCAAACCATTTTATATAGGGCAATACGACCTGACAATGATAGAGGAAGGTTCTGCCAGTTTTTCAGATTTTCTTTAATTTTATTCAATACCGGAGGTATGTTAAGATTATACCACGTATCTGGATTGGAAGAGATCATGATACCAAGATATCTAAAGGAGTTGGTCACTATTTTAAATGGAATATTACCCATAGAGTCCTTGGATTGGTTAATCCATAATAATTTGGATTTCGACATGTTTACTCTATAACCAGAAAAAGCCCCAAATTGTTCTATGATTAATATAAGTTTAGGGACGTTAATGGATGTTTTAGATGTATAAATTAAGATGTCATCAGCATATAGAGCTAATTTCATCTCTTTCTCACCAATCCTAATACCATCAAGATGTTGTCTGATGTATAAGGCAAAGGGCTCAATTGAGATATTGAAAAGGAGGGGGGAGAGAGGACACCCCTGACGAGTACCCCTCTTAAGAAAAATATTTGAAGAAGTTAAACCATTAACTAATATTCGAGTAGAAGCTGTTTTATATAGATTATCAATAAAATTGAAAAAAATTACCTTGTAAACCAAATTGATGGAGAGAGTGTAACAAATGATCAAAATGAACAGAATCAAACGCTTTCTCCGCGTCGATTGCAATGATTGCAGCGTCCGGGGCGCCTCTCTCCCCCTCCCTCTCCCCTTTCTTGTTAAAATAATCTATAGTTAAAAAAAGTTCCCTAATCTTTGCTGACGAATTTCGTTTAGACATAAACCCTGCCTGATCTTTATGTATGATACTGGGGAGAAGTAGTTGGAGCCTATCTGCTATAATGGAGGACAAAATTTTATAATCGGTATTTAATAATGCTATCGGCCTGTATGATTCCTTTCTATCGGGCTCTTTCCCTTGTTTAAGAATTAAGGTTGTAAATGAAGCAGTGGGGGAATAATGCCTTTTATATAAATCTCATTATAAAAAGAAAGTAAATGAGGTGATATTGATTTGGCTAGTATTTTATAAAATTCGTTAGGCAAACCGTCGGGGCCCGAGGCTTTGTTTAAAGAGAGATCAAGAATTGCTTTTGAAATCTCGGGTTCAGTTATGGGAAGATTGAGCACTTCAACTAGATCTGCCGATACCAAATTATGTGTGATTTTATCCCAAAAAGATTCCCGTACCTGTAAATTTGAGGTTTTCAAAGAGTATATGTCCTGATAATATTCAACAAAGGAATTAATTATATCTTCTGAAGATGTTATTGTCTTATCTTCTCCCTGTAATGAATCTATCACTGATGAGCACTTATCTCTTTTTACTAATTTTGCTAGCAGTTTTCCTGATTTGCTCCCATGCCTGTATAGTTTGGCTTGGAATTTCAGATCTTTCTGTGTAGCCTTAAGTAAAAGAAAAGAGTCTCTTTCCTTTAACGCTTGGGTATATTTTGCCCAATTTCTAGGTGTTTTGTCTAATAGGTAGGAGTTATAAGAATTAGAAACAGATCTTATAATTTCTCTTTCTCTAAGCTTAAATTTTTTTGTCCTGTTTATAGAATAAGCTAAAATTTCTCCTCTCAAAACCGCCTTAGCGGCTTCCCAAAAAATTATGGGACGATTAATGTATTCTTTGTTAAAGGAAGAGTATTCCTGGAACTTAGTGTTTAGCCAATTTTTAAATTTAAGATCCGAAGCAAGATAAGTGGGAAAAACAAATCTGGAATATCTTGAAGTAGGATTGCTCGGGAAGAACTCTAAGAGGATTGGAGCATGATCCGATATGCAGATAGGTAAAATTTTAACATCTAATTTTACTTTGCATAATCTCTCATCTATAAGAATCAAGTCAATTCTTGACAGTGACTTGTGTGCCTTAGAGAGGCAAGTGAAGTCCCTAGACTCTGGATTATGTGACCTCCATATATCTCTAAGACGGAGATTCTGAAAAAGTTTGAGAAACATTTTGGCTTCTAAATTATCCCTTTTGGTTCTGAGAGAGGAATTCTTATGCCTTAACCTATCTAGGGGAAATTGCGGTGCCATGTTGAAGTCCCCGCCTAATATCAAAAAGCCTTCTGTATAGGACACTAAATTTGCTTGAAGCTTTTCCCAAAAGGGGAAACTAAATACATTTGGAGCATATATGTTACATAATGTGTAGAGTATTTGGTCAATTTTAATTTTCACCATTATGAACCTCCCTTCTGGATCTGAGTTAGTATGGAGAACCTGGTATTTTATCTTTTTACTGAGTAGAATCGCTACCCCTCCCTTCCTTTGGGTACTGGGCGACGCAAGTACTTCATTCACCCAAGAGCACTTAAGTTTAAGAACCGCTTGCATTTTAAGGTGAGTTTCCTGCAAAAATGCGATGTCTGTCCGAATTTTTCTTAACTGTGCTATTATTATTTTGCATTTGATAGGTGATGTGATACCCCCAATATTCCAAGAGGTCAATTTAAAACCGTTTAATATATCAATCATTCAAACATTGTATAAAAGAGAGGAAAAGAATAGGGTGACACAAAAAAAAAAAAAAAAAACACAAGACATGACAAGACACCCCAACATATAACAAAAACCATTGAAAAATGTAGGAGCTATGATCTAAGCCGTGAGTGAATATTATACATCTCATAGCCATCTATATTGATAATATCCAACTGTAGATAAATGCCAGTTCCTCTCTACTAGATTGAAATCTTAGCTTATTCTGAGGGAGGTTGTTTTGATATAAATGTTTCTGCTTCTCTAGCTGACTCAAAAAAATGTGTACTGTTATTAATTATTATTTTCAACTTTGCTGGATAAATAATGGTGGCTCGGTGACCTTGATTTATTAGCTTGGTGCATAGCGGGGCCAGGTCCCTTCTTTTAGCAGATGTTTCTGCAGAGAAATCCTGGAAAAGCATAATTTTAGCTCCATCCAGAAATATGGGTTGATTTTTTTTGAAGTACTGCAGTAATAAAAGTTTATCCTGATAGTTAAGGGCTTTGGCTATGACTGGTCTAGGTCTGGGATTTCTGCTCTCTGCCATTTGTCTTCCTAATCTATGCACTCTCTCTATAACTATCCTTGGGTGTGATTGAGGAATTTGCAATAAGTGTGGCAGTGTTATTGTTACAAATTTGTCAAGATCCTCAAATTGCTTTTCTTCAGGGATACCAATGATTCTGAAATTATTTCGTCTAGCCCGATTCTCAATATCTTCCAATTTTAGCTGAAATTTTGTAAGATTAGAGTTTATAGAGTCTAACTTGCTATTGTGGGCTATCACATTATCTTCTAAGTCAGAAATTCTTTGTTCAGCTTCTCCTAATCTGTTTGAGAACTGGCGAACTTCAGTTACCAATGCGTGTATGTCTTGTTTTATTTCGGCTTTAAGGGTGTCAAATTTAGGTGAAAGGGCTTCAGAAATCTGTATAACTAAAGTTTGAAAGTCTATAGTCTCTCTTATCTGTGACACATTTGTGCTAGTGGGAGAGGTGTCTGTTGTGATTTCTGGTGTGGTTTTATTATTTCTTTTTTCTCTCTGCCTCCCAGCCATAGTGGAGGGAGGTGTTTTAGTATGTGTGGTGAAAAATGTATCCATGCAATAGTGGTTGTGTGGAAACAAAAAATAAAAACTCAGTGAGGGGGGTGAGGGGAGTGATAAATTAAATAAATTTTGTGCTGTGATTTCTCTGTTATCAGTGGCAATTTTTTAATTAGTTTCAGGCTTGCAAAAATAATTTTTCGTATCCCTTTTCTCCTGCTCTCTGCTTTATTTCCCCTTCGCCTAGGGTTGTATCCACCCTAGAATATTTTACTTATCTTAGGTACTTTAAATATCTCAGGGGAAAAAGTAGAGTAATTTTTAGAGTATATACCGTTATGCTTTTAAGCAGTGCTATCTTGAGCAATACTATTTGCAATTCAACAGATGGTGGTCATACACAGGTAAAAAGTGACTATTTTGAAGAATAGAATTACATTGTAGGTTTAGACCTAATAATATAGGACCCAGAAGTGCCCACATATACCCTAACTCATATACACAGACGTGCAAATGGGCCCATATGCAGACAAAAAATCTTATTTAGGCAAAAAGAAAGAAAAAAAAAAAAGCAGTCTAAACTAAAAAGGGTGTATAATCAGAGTCACTGATAGATTACGCCATTCTGTTGCATGTTCTAATTAAGCAGTTTGGCAGCAGCCCTATCTATGTATACAATTGTGTCAGTTTTCAGCAGCTAGTAGTATTAGATATGTTACAACGTTCAGTTCTCCAGTCACTTTGTATTGGTATGTGATTTAAGTTTTTACTGAAGTAAAGTGATCAGTGATCCCCCAGGCCAAAGCTAGCAAAAAGCATTTGTATATTGTAAAAGAATAGCTCTGGGGTGTAATAAGATAGTACCTGACCCTGGTCCTTTAGGGTATAATGTGTCTCCAGTGGTTAAAGTTCTCTAGGGGGCTTCTTTAAACGGGGTTCTTGGTTCTTTACCTCTCCACGCAACATCGGTGGGGAAAGATAAAGGAGTTGAAGGAAAAACAAGTGCTGCAGGTGGTATTCCAGCCCTCCTCTTGAAACACGGGCAGGCAAACACCAAATGTGCTGCTTCTCGGGTAGTGCTCCCACAGCGCAGATCAGCGCCGCACCTTCAGGAATCAGATGTCCCGGTCAGGTGATCCACAGGAGCCGCGTCTTGCGGTGAGCCGTCTCAGAAGGTCCAGAGGGAGTATCACTCCGCCGTATCAGGTGCCCAACCGCAGAAGAGGGGCTATGTGAAGCCGGAAAGGAGCGGACCACCAGCCAGAGGTACCCCGCCGGACACAATCCCCAACAGGTCAGTTTAGCCCGGTCACACAGGCTCTCATTCCAGTGATCAACCGCTAGGTCAGTCTGCTCCGGGCAAATCACGAACCACTACCGCAGCAGTCTCTGTGTCTGTGAGCGCCCACGTCCGGTGCTCAGGAAAGCCTCTCAATAGTTGCCTTGTTTCTTGGTATTAGAGACCCGACTAGGAGACAAACCGAGTGTAACGTTTATATATCGTTCTGCTGCTCTACCAGGAGAGCTCTTAACTTTTTGGCTTTTTTTTGTTTCCCAGGATCAGACAGTAGTAAGATCTGTGGTATGTCTTTACTTCTTTTGATACTTTGTCATAATTTTCAAAGCCATGTATCCAATCTGTAAGCGTAAGTGCGATGTCTTAGCACTTTTGGAGGAGCCGATAGCTGAGAATAACTTGCTTGCTTGAGCCGCCCCAGGCCAGGGGTGTTCAGCACGCTTTCCCGCTGCCAATAGCTCGTTAGGAGATACAGAGCAGGTGTCTCTCTGACCTTACACCTGAACTCCTCCCACCGGCTTCCTCGGGGTGTACCAGAGCATGCATTTTTAAGCAACTTTCTAATTTACTCCTATTATCAAATTTTCTTCATTCTCTTGGTATGTTTATTTGAAAAGCAAGAATGTAAGTTTAGATGCCGGCCCATTTTTGGTGAACAACCTGGGTTGTCCTTGCTGATTGGTCAGCACCAATAAACAAGTGCTGTCCATGGTCCTGAAGCAAACATTTGCTGGCTCCTTAGCTGAGATGCCTTCTTTTTCAAATAAATATAGCAAGAGAACAAATTAAAATTGATAATAGAAGTAAATTAGAAGGTTGCTTAAAATTGCATGCTCTATCTGAATCATGAAAGAAAAAAATTTGGGTTCAGTGTCCCTTTAAGTATAAATCCCAGTGATCCTACGATTTTAAAATTTTGGGATTTATCTCAGGAGTAACGTTAGCATTATTTGGTAGTAGGGGCCTAGGGCATTCCACCCTCATTTTATTAGGTTTTAATAGGTTTTCTTATTTGAACATCTATAAATGCAGCAATATCGGCTGAAGGACATCATTCTGATGACCTTGGGTTACCCAAACAATCATAAAATATATCATCTTCATCATCAATCTATTTGGATTTTTTATGTTTTTTAACTTTAGGGGAATCATTAGAATCGTCATCAGAGGACTTAAGAGAAACTTTTTTAACTAAAATAAATTCTGAATCAGAATCCTCTGAGACACTAGAATTAGTAATATAGAAAGAGGATGAAAAATTAAATTACTTCTCAGCAGGCTCAGATTTTCGCATATGTGACCACCTGGGAATGGAGGAGAGTGCAGCTGTTTTCGTTCCTTTCCTGCAAGGAATTGTAGTGCCAGATTTTAACTGGTGAAACCTGTGCACCAATTCTCTACTAACTTTAACATCAATAGAATCAGGTCTCTTTCTCTTTAAAGTTACAGGCCTAGATTTGGAGTTTGGCGGTAGCCGTGAAAATCAGCGTTAGAGGCTCCTAACGCTGGTTTTAGGCTACCGCCGGTATTTGGAGTCACTCAAAATAGGGTCTAACGCTCACTTTTCAGCCGCGACTTTTCCATACCGCAGATCCCCTTACGTCAATTGCGTATCTTTTCAATGGAATTTTTCTAACTCCGGTATTTAGAGTCGTTTCTGAAGTGAGCGTTAGACATCTAACGACAAAACTCCAGCCGCAGGAAAAAAGTCAGTAGTTAAAAGCTTTCTGGGCTAACGCCGGTTTCTAAAGCTCTTAACTACTGTACTCTAAAGTACACTAACACCCATAAACTACCTATGTACCCCTAAACCGAGGTCCCCCCACATCGCCGACACTCTAATAAACTTTTTTAACCCCTAATCTGCCGACCGCCACCTACGTTATCCTTATGTACCCCTAATCTGCTCCCCCTAACACCGCCGACCCCTGTATTATATTTATTAACCCCTAATCTGCCCCCCTCAACGTCGCCTCCACCTGCCTACACTTATTAACCCCTAATCTGCCGACCGCAAAGCGCCGCCACCTACGTTATCCTTATGTACCCTTAATCTGCTGCCCCTAACACCGCCGACCCCTATATTATATTTATTAACCCCTAATCTGCCCCCCTCAACGTCGCCTCCACCTGCCTACACTTATTAACCCCTAATCTGCCGAGCGGACCTGAGCGCTACTATAATAAAGTTATTAACCCCTAATCCGCATCACTAACCCTATAATAAATAGTATTAACCCCTAATCTGCCCTCCCTAACATCGCCGACACCTAACTTCAATTATTAACCCCTAATCTGCCGACTGGAGCTCACCGCTACTCTAATAAATGTATTAACCCCTAAAGCTAAGTCTAACCCTAACACTAACACCCCCTAAGTTAAATATAATTTACATCTAACGAAATTAATTAACTCTTATTAAATAAATTATTCCTATTTAAAGCTAAATACTTACCTGTAAAATAAATCCTAATATAGCTACAATATAAATTATAATTATATTATAGCTATTTTAGGATTTATATTTATTTTACAGGTAACTTTGTATTTATTTTAACCAGGTACAATAGCTATTAAATAGTTAAGAACTATTTAATAGCTAAAATAGTTAAAATAATTACAAAATTACCTGTAAAATAAATACTAACCTAAGTTACAATTAAACTATCAATAAATTAATTAAATAAACTACCTAAAATTACCTACAATTAACCTAACACTACACTATCAATAAATTAATTAAATACAATTCCTACAAATAAATACAATTAAATTAACTAGCTAAAGTACAAAAAATAAAAAAGAACTAAGTTACAAAAAATAAAAAAATATTTACAAACATAAGAAAAATATTACAACAATTTTAAACTAATTACACCTACTCTAAGCCCCCTAATAAAACAACAAAGCCCCCCAAAATAAAAAATGCCCTACCCTATTCTAAATTACTAAAGTTAAAAGCTCTTTTTCCTTACCAGCCCTGAACAGGGCCCTTTGCGGGGCATGCCCCAAGAAATTCAGCTCTTTTGCCTGTAAAAAAAAACATACAATACCCCCCCCCAACATTACAACCCACCACCCACATACCCCTAATCTAACCCAAACCCCCCTTAAATAAACCTAACACTAAGCCCCTGAAGATCATCCTACCTTGTCTTCACCTCACCAGGCATCACCAATCCGTCCTGGCTCCAAAATCTTCATCCAACCCAAGCGGGGGTTGGCGATCCATCATCCGGTGGCTGAAGAGGTCCAGAAGAGGCTCCAAAGTCTTCATCCTATCCGGGAAGAAGAGGCGATCCGGACCGGCAACCATCTTGATCCAAGCGGCATCTTCTATCTTCATCCGATGACGACCGGCTCCATCCTGAAGACCTCCACCGCGGACCCATCTTCTTCCGGCGACGTCCAACTGAAGAATGACGGTTCCTTTAAGGGACGTCATCCAAGATGGCATCCCTCGAATTCCGATTGGCTGATAGGATTCTATCAGCCAATCGGAATTAAGGTAGGAATATTCTGATTGGCTGATGGAATCAGCCAATCAGAATCAAGTTCAATCCGATTGGCTGATCCAATCAGCCAATCAGATTGAGCTTGCATTCTATTGGCTGATCGGAACAGCCAATAGAATGCGAGCTCAATCTGATTGGCTGATATTCCTACCTTAATTCCGATTGGCTGATAGAATCCTATCAGCCAATCGGAATTCGAGGGACGCCATCTTGGATGACGTCCCTTAAAGGAACCGTAATTCTTCAGTTGGACGTCGCTGGAAGAAGATGGGTCCGCGGTGGAGGTCTTCAGGATGGAGCCGGTCGTCATCGGATGAAGATAGAAGATGCCGCTTGGATCAAGATGGTTGCCGGTCCGGATCGCCTCTTCTTCCCGGATAGGATGAAGACTTTGGAGCCTCTTCTGGACCTCTTCAGCCACCGGATGATGGATCGCCAACCCCCGCTTGGGTTGGATGAAGATTTTGGAGCCAGGACGGATCGGTGATACCTGGTGAGGTGAAGACAAGGTAGGATGATCTTCCGGGGCTTAGTGTTAGGTTTATTTAAGGGGGGTTTGGGTTAGATTAGGGGTATGTGGGTGGTGGGTTGTAATGTTGGCGGGGGGTATTGTATGTTTTTTTTTTACAGGCAAAAGAGCTGAATTTCTTGGGGCATGCCCCGCAAAGGGCCCTGTTCAGGGCTGGTAAGGTAAAAGAGCTTTTAACTTTAGTAATTTAGAATAGGGTAGGGCATTTTTTATTTTGGGGGGCTTTGTTGTTTTATTAGGGGGCTTAGAGTAGGTGTAATTAGTTTAAAATTGTTGTAATATTTTTCTTATGTTTGTAAATATTTTTTTATTTTTTGTAACTTAGTTCTTTTTTATTTTTTGTACTTTAGCTAGTTTATTTAATTGTATTTATTTGTAGGAATTGTATTTATTTAATTTATTGATAGTGTAGTGTTAGGTTAATTGTAGGTAATTGTAGGTAGTTTATTTAATTAATTTATTGATAGTTTAATTGTAACTTAGGTTAGTATTTATTTTACAGGTAATTTTGTAATTATTTTAACTATTTTAGCTATTAAATAGTTCTTAACTATTTAATAGCTATTGTACCTGGTTAAAATAATTACAAAGTTGCCTGTAAAATAAATATTAATCCTAAAATAGCTACAATGTAATTATAATTTATATTGTAGCTATATTAGGGTTTATTTTACAGGTAAGTATTTAGCTTTAAATAGGAATAATTTATTTAATAAGAGTTAATTAATTTCATTAGATTAAAATTATATTTAATTTAGGGGGGTGTTAATGTTAGGGTTAGACTTAGCTTTAGGGGTTAATCCATTTATTAGAATAGCGGTGAGCTCCGGTCGGCAGATTAGGGGTTAATAATTGAAGTTAGGTGTCGGCGATGTTAGGGAGGGCAGATTAGGGGTTAATACTATTTATTATAGGGTTAGTGAGGCGGATTAGGGGTTAATAACTTTATTATAATAGCGGTGCGGTCCGCTCGGCAGATTAGGGGTTAATAAGTGTAGGCAGGTGGAGGCGACGTTGAGGGGGGCAGATTAGGGGTTAATAAATATAATATAGGGGTCGGCGATGTTAGGGCAGCAGATTAGGGGTACATAGGGATAATGTAAGTAGCAGCGGTTTACGGAGCGGCAGATTAGGGGTTAAAAATAAAATGCAGGTGTCAGCGATAGCGGGGGCGGCAGAATAGGGGTTAATAAGTGTAAGGTTAGGGGTGTTTAGACTCGAGGTACATGTTAGAGTGTTAGGTGCAGACGTAGGAAGTGTTTCCGCATAGCAAACAATGGGGCTGCGTTAAGAGCTGAACGGTGCTTTTTTGCAGGTGTTAGTTTTTTTTTCAGCTCAAATAGCCCCATTGTTTCCTATGGGGGAATCGTGCACGAGCACGTTTTTGAGGCTGGCCACGTCCGTAAGCAACTCTGGTATTGAGAGTTGAAGCTGCGTTAAAAATGCTCTACGCTCCTTTTTTGGAGCCTAACGCAGCCTTTATGTGGACTCTCAATACCAGAGTTATTTTTATGGTGCGGCCAGAAAAAAGCCGGCGTTAGTTTTTCGGGTCGTTACAGACAAAACTCCAAATCTAGCCGACAGTCTACTTGACATTTTTATTGTTAAAAAGACAGATAATCCCTTTATTATCCATTCCCTGGTTTTGCACTACAAACACTGTTAAAGTAATAAAAATGTTACCTCTGTGATTACCTTGTATCTAATCAAGCATGAATGTCCAGCATCTGTGTAATATCAAGAAAATAATGGGTGCAACACTGCCAAGGGCTCGGCACCACAGCCCAAAGTACCTCCACAGCTATATATCAAATAGCAGCAACACTCCAAATATTCAGATAAAGGCTTTTATTCAAGCTCCATACCATAAACAGATAACATTTCGGGAGTTACCCCTTAATCATGTCCTATATACAACACACTGAGTTCATACATATAGATGCTGCAAGTTCCATCCCCATACACACCACCATAATTAACCCCTAACTTGATCAACCAGTATTATCTTGTATCTACACTCCCACTTTAAACTGATACCATGTAATATTTTCCTATACAAATAATCATAAGGCTCCCTCTAGTGGAGTATGTAATTAAAAATATCTATATTCATGCCCTTAGGCATCCAATGTATATATCCAAAAAAAGTTCTCACTGTTGCAAAATCATTTCCCTATTGCCTCCCATTCTAGATATGGTACCTGTTCAATCACTTGAAATCTCAATTTTGAGATATTATGATTGGCTTCAATAAAATGTTGAGCTATAGGGAATTTGATGTTTTTAGTTCTCATATTTGTATTCTATAATGTGATATCATCTTATTAACACCATTCTTATTTATATTTTGTGTCTCTCCCTTATCTTTTTTAATAATTGTTCTCTAGGAATAGACATAACTGTTAAAATTGTATTAATACATTTGGGGTCATATATCCTATCAATAAAGGCCTGTCCCATTTCCTTCAGTCTATTGAATGCAGTCTCCTCATCTAACACTATACGATGTGCTCGTATCAACTGACTTTTAGGAAGATCATTTTTTTAAATGTATTGGATGAGCACCTTTATAGTATAACAAGTTGTTTCTGTCTGTTTGTTTCTTACACAGGTCTACTTGTAGAAAGTTTCCTGTCTTAGATACTATAATCCAAAATGTCAATATGTTCCTCACTCCAAACTAAGTTCAATGTAATATGTCTAGTAGAATTATTGAAAGAATTTACAAAAGCATAAAGGGATCTAACGTCGCCCAACCATATCCCAAAAATATCAATGCTATAGCTCCACCAAGTGGCACCAAATCAAATCATAAAGACAATGGGTTTTGATATACAAACTTTTCTTCAAAGGTGTTTGTGAATAAATTTGCAAAGATTGGAGTGACATTAGACCCTATAGCTGTGCCTTGAAGTTGAATGTGATAATCATTATCAAATATTTACAGCATTTACAATATTTAGCAGTTCCACAATAAAATGTATTTCTCCAGTCTCATATAACCGTGATTCAAATTAGATCTTTGTAATAACTCCTATTCCACTTTCATGTGTAATGGAAGTATATAGACTAGATATATCTAGATTAAACAAAATACTTTTCTCTGTAGCAACAGATACAGTATTACATTTATTTTAAAAAATCTATAGTATCTTGTAAAGAAGAAGCAGACCAAGTGACAAAAGGTCTCAAAATGCGATCTAGATAAAAATAAATATTTAATAATGCTGACCCCACACTCGCCACTATTGGACACCTCGATGGCTTAGACAAATCTTTATGCACTTTTGGTAGTATGTAC
Source organism: Bombina bombina (assembly GCF_027579735.1). Lineage (NCBI taxonomy): Eukaryota > Metazoa > Chordata > Amphibia > Anura > Bombinatoridae > Bombina > Bombina bombina. Next base: position 690,055,982 of record NC_069504.1, on the reverse strand, counting down.
AATACTGGAGTAGTGGGGTCTTCATTTATCAAAAATTGTACAACATTTTTATTGACAATGCCATGATTACTAGCCCGGTCAACACACCCTTTAATTTCAATCTAGTTTTCTATATACTAAATTATCTGATAGCTGTTTTCTTATTTTAGATACCTAGTATGATCTATTTAATATAACTGTGGCTCCACCCTTCTCTGCTTGTTTCAATAAAATATTCTGATTATTATTTAAAGACTTCAAGGCATAATAATTACCAGAAGAGAAATTAGACACTTTCCCTACACTTGCACAAACAGGGAGAGGAACACCGGCATAAAATTCTTTCCTTTATTAATCCAGTTTAAAACACAATGATAAATGTAATGTACAAGATCAAAGATGCCCTCATCAGTTGCAATAACTTTCCCCCACTTTAGTACTGTTTGGATTTTTTAACCTTACCTTTTTATGAGTCTAAGGGTCAGATTTATCAAAGTTTGTCAAACAGGGGCGTACATCTCTGCCATGTCTGTCTGGCATTGCTTCCTGCATTTATCATTGCACACTACGGCTAGTGTGCAATGCAGCCCCCTGACACGTGCAGCTCTGAAAAGTCAAAGAGGATTGAGATAAGCCACACAGGTTGCAAAGAGGGTTAAAAAGCAGCAGGCTAATGACACTTAAATCAAAAATAAACTTTCATGAATCAGAATGAGCATGCAGTTTTAAGAGACTTTCTAATTTAAATTTACTTCTATTAACCAATTGTGCACATTCTTTTTTATACAAACTTTCTGAGGCACCAGTTCCTAGTGAGTATTTGCACCAGTTCATAGGTTATACATATACTATTCTGTGATTGGCTGATGGCTATCACATGATACAGGGGGCCGGCAAATGGGGGGGATTGTCAGAAAAAAAATCTACTGCTTATTTGAAATTCAGAGTATGTGCTATTACATTGTCTTTTTATTATGCACTTGTTAATTATGCAATAACTGTATTTTGTAGTCCTTTAACTCCTGGCTGCAAATTCGCTCATGCGAACCTGCAACTGAAACCTTTGATAAATCTGGCCCTATTTAGTTTTCTTAGATAACAACAAATCAAATCTTTCTTTCATGTTTTTAGTAATATTCCTCTAGTTAGAATATAAGTAACCTTAAAACACAAAACTTTGTTTACAGACATATTCAAAATCACAGTCTCATTTGTAAATGCCTACAGTTAGTTCCAACCTTGGTACAGGAATCATGTATGTCATACTTAGTTGTATTCTTGTAGCAACAAAAAGTTCTCAAAGATCATCTAAAGATGTAGTGGATATATTGTACCATCATACACAGTAGGCACGGGAAGAAATCATTCCAAGTGGTAAACTAAAAACACAAAAACAACAGAAATTAACCATTTACACCCAAAGAACCAGGATTGTTGTTTCAGAGATCGATGCTGCAACAAAAAAAGTGGCTTCTATAGAAATATATTCATTAAAGTCTTCAGCAAGCGTCTCTAGTCCATTCGTGTCTTTTGATGCACTCTTCAGTTAATTTTTCTTTGTGTTGTTGAATCGCCTCATATACCTCGTTGTCAAATGGGTTCCACCCTCTAGACATGATCTAAAATAATAAGAAACAAGTGCGATCAACTGAACATATCAATTCATTATCTTTTAACAGGTAACAATTCCCATTGATCAATAAGTACAAGTTTCAGTTGCATTTCCTTGTAACACTGTTCTTCCTTTACTTTTAAAAAGGACCTTCCTAATTTGAATGTCATGATCTTTAAATTCTTTCACCTAGATTACAAGTTTTGCACTATAGAGGGTGCGAAACGAACGCAACAAAAGTTGCGTTATTTCACCCTCCATAGCACTGAAATTACAAGTTTCTATGCAATATGGTGCCGATGAGCTCCATACCGCTCAAAATCCAAGGGCTGCTTTCTCCATAGATATCAATGGGGAGAAGGTGTAAGAAAAAAAAATAACCTGAATCGCGGAGTGGTGATCCCCATAACGCAACCCCATTGATGTCTATGGGGAAAAAGTTACTTTTAAACCTAACACCCTAACATAAACCCCAAGTCTAAACACCTCGTAATTTGCTGTCCCAGACATCGCCAACACCTAAAGTTATTAATCCCTAATATGCCGCTCCTGACATCACCGCCACTAATAAAAGTTATTAACCCCTAAACTGCCAGCCCCCCACATCGCAAAAAACTAAATTAAACTATTAACCCCTAAACCTAACAACCCCCTAACTTTAAGTTAAAATTACAATATCCCTATTTTAAAATAAATAAAAACTTACCTGTGAAATAAAAAAAAAAATAAGTTTAACCTAACAACTATTATACTAAAATTAAAATAACTACCAATTATAAAAACTAAACTACACTTTTTTTGAGTGCAGGATTGACGTTGCGTTACAGGCTAAAATGTTTGCGGTATAGCTATACCGACATGACTCGTAATGGCTGCGTTAAGGTTTTTACGCTGAAATGGTAATTTTTTCAGCGCTAAACCCGTAACGCAAAACTCATAATCTAGGTGTTAGTAAATTAAAAGCCATTTGTTTAATAGAAAAACTTTAATTTAATTTGTCTATAAGTGGCCCTGATGATCAAAAGTCCTGTGAGGAGGCGATATATTCAAAAGGGATCCAAGGCGATGTCGAGAATCCTGGCAAAATATAAAAAAATGCCCAACATTACTCTTTAAAGACAGCATCGCAGAAGGGCGTTTTTTTACTTTATGTCACAATGGGTGGCGATACTGGTGAAATATTCCAAGCAGCATCGGCACTGACATTGGCGATGTAAAGTAAAGGAGTTCTTTTAAATATATACCCCTGAGCCTAATAACTATACCTATATATAAACCGCCATAACCCACCACCACAAACTAACCCTGCACTAACTAAACCCTATATCGCCAATAGCCCAACGCAATACACTTCGTAACCTATTAACCCCTATACAACCCTGCACTAACTAACCTCTATATCACCAATACCCCACCGCAATAACTTCCTAACCTATTAACCCCTATACGACCAATAGCCCACCGCAAACAACCCATACACTATCGCTATACTGCCAATACCTATTAATCATTAAACCACCAATAGCCCACCACAAACACCACCTACACTACTTAACCCCCTATACTGCCAATACCCCTAACCTTTTAACCCCTATACAGCCAATAGCCCACTGCAAAAAAACTACACTACTTAACCCCTATATTTTCAAATACCCCCCTAACCAATAAACCCCTATTCCGTCAATAGCTCACCCCAAACACTCCCTACAACCTCCCTAACCTCTATACTGCCAATACTCCCTAAGCTATTAAACCCTACACCACCACAAACCACCAACACAAACTACCCCTACACTACTTAACTAACTCCTAACACCTAACCCCTCCACTCACCTCTTAATTACAAAAAATAACAAAAATTGCCCTGAAAATGACATCTTTTGCTGTCCAAGAAAAAAACTATTCTTAAAAATAAAGAAACCCACCCAGAAAAAGCCCAAAGAAGGTACTCACCAAACTTGTCATCCTGGCAGAAAAGGTACCTGACAATGTCCCCTCCTAAAATGTGGACCCTGGACATCTCTCGGACCATCCAGATGAGCCAAATGAAATACCTGAATGAGGGTCTACAGGCCCCCAAGAGTGCTCCTCAGAACCATACCCCTTACAGTGAAAAAGGTACTCAAGTTTGCCAGCATGAAACATGGAAACAAGAATAGATTGTACCTCATATTCACACTCTCTATTAAAAATCACAGGCACAGGAGGAGAAGAAGTGTGGGAAGGGAAAGGGTTTGAGACAAATGGTTTGAGGAGCAATGTATGAAATACAGGATGGATCTAGTCGGAGGCAGGCAGTTGTAAACAATACATCACAGAAGTTATCTGAGCTAAAATAGAGAAAGGTCCAACAAATTGGGCTCTCAATTTCTTGATGCAACAAGAAATCCCACAAAAGTGAGTACACCCCTTACATTTTTGTAAATATTTTATTATATCTTTATTATATATTTTCATGTGACAACACTGAAGAAATTACACTTTGTTATAATGTAAAGTAGTGGGTGTACAGCCTGTATAACAGTGTAAATTTGCTGTCCCCTCAAAATAACTCAACACACAGCCATTAAAATCTAAACCGTTGGCAACAAATGTGAGTACACCCCTAAGTGGAAATGTCCAAATTAGGCCCAAAGTGTCAATATTTTGTGTGGCCACCATTATTTTCCAACACTGCCTTAACCCTCTTGGGCATGGAGTTCACCAGAGCTTCACAGATTGCCACTGGAGTCCTCTTCCACTCCTCCATGACGACATCACTGAGATGGGGGATGTTAGAGACCTTGCGCTCCCCCACCTTCTGTTTGAGGATGCCCCACAGATGCTCAATAGGGTTTAGGTCTGGAGACATGCTTGGCCAGTCCATCGCCTTTACCCTCAGCTTCTTTAGCAAGCAGTGGTCCTCTTGGAGGTGTGTTTGGGGTCATTATCATGTTGGAATACTGCCCTGCGACCCAGTCTCCGAAGGGAGGGGATCATACTCTGCTTTAGTATGTCACAGTACATGTTGGCATTCATGGTTCCCTCAATAAACTGTAGCTCCCCAGTGCCGGCAGCACTCATGCAGGCCCAGACCATGACACTCCCACCACCATGCTTGACTGTAGGCAAGACACACTTGTCTTTGTACTCCTCACCTGGCTTCCGCCACACACGCTTGACACCATTTGAACCAAATAAGTTTATATTGGTCTCATCAGACCACAGGACATGGTTCCAGTAATCCATGTCCTTAGTCTGCTTGTCTTCAGCAAACTGGTTACGGACTTTCTTGTGCATCATCTTTAGAAGAGACTTCCTTCTGGGATGACAGCCATGCAGACCAATTTGATGCAGTGTGCGGCGTATGGTCTGAGGACTGACAGGCTGACCCCCCACCCCTTCAACCTCTACTGCAATGCTGGCAGCACTCATACGTCTATTTCTCAAAGACAACCTCTGGATTTGACTCTGAGCATGTGCACTCAACTTTTTTGGTCGACCATGGCGAGTCCTGTCCTGTGAAACCGGTGTATGGTCTTGCCCAACATGCTGCCACTTAGTTTCAGGGTCATGGCAATCTTCTTATAGCCTATGCCATCTTTATGTAGAGCAACAATTCTTTTTTCCCATGAGGTGCCATGTTGGACTTCCAGTGACCAGTATGAGAGAGTGTGAGAGCGATAATACCAAGTTTAACACATCTGCTCCCCATTCACACCTGAGACCTTGTAACACTAACGAGTCACATGACACCGGGGAGGGAAAATGGCTAATTGGGCCCAATTTGGACATTTCCACTTAGGGGTGTACTCACTTGTGTTGCCAATGGTTTAGACATTAATGGCTGTGTGTTGAGTTATTTTGAGGGGACAGCAAATGTACACTGTTATACAGGCTGTACACTCACTACATTGTAGCAAAGTGTCATTTCTTCAGTGTTGTTACATGAAAAGATATAATAAAATATTTACAAAAATGTGAGGGGTGTACTCACTTTTGTGGGATACTGTGTATATATATATATATATATATATATATATATATATATATATATATGCAAAAAAAAAAAGTATTGATTTACTTTTGAGACATGGAGGATAATAATCTTAAACTTTTATCTCCACCATAATTTTAATGAATTTTCATTTAACCCTGAAATGAGCTTTACCTAAGCAGCAATCAGAAATCTATCTGCTACTAAAGAGTTCTAATAAGAACGAAACAGGCTGTCTAGCAGTGATTTCTGTATTTGCTGCAATCACCCTATTAAGGGATCGCTGTGTTAAAACAGTATTTGAAGCAAAAAGTCTGATATTTTGCATATCTAATTTGCATACCTTACCCAGAATCCTCTTGTGCATTGGTAACAATGTATATGGAGTTTTACTTGGGAAAAGTAAGCTGGGATACTTGCCTAGATGTGCTAATTTCCTATGCATATTTTTTCTTATTGATATATATATATATATATATATATATATATATATATATATATATATATATATATATATATATATATATTTATTTATATATAACAAATATAGTAGACAGTCCAGCACTATTTTCCTTTTCTCTCTCAAGGAGTATCACTTTTTGCAATTTTACCTTTAGAGTGCACGTTTGCCTTGGAGGCCTGCCATCCTCCCATACATAATTCCAAAAAATAGATAATGGCAACAGCACAAAAAATTTTAAAGGAGCCCCCTAGGAGGCCAATTGTGGCGAGCACAGAATCTGTATTTTCAAATGTTGCAGTCTTTCTTGATAGAATCCTTAACCCCATTGCAAAGAATCAGAAATCTTTTTTAAAGGATACAGGGGATTTTTTGGGAAAGATTAAAGAAATTGATATCAAAGAGACAGATATTTTATTTTCTTTAGACATTGTGAATCTCTACACCGCTATCCCCCATGAGGCAGGGGTACAGGCAGTTTTAGAGTCACTAAAGTCACTTGAAACATACACAAATTTACAATGTTCATTTGTAGAAGATATGCTTAACATTATTCTATATCTAAATTACTTCCTATTTCAAGACACGTACTACATACAAAAAAAAGGAACGGCAATGGGCTCCAATGTGGCCCCTTCATACGCCAATATCTTTGTGAGCCAATATGAAAATAAGTTTGTATATACCAATACTGATTATACAACGCACTGTAAAGTGTGGCTTAGATTTATAGATGATATCTTTGGCGTATGGAGGGGCACAGAGGAGTCCCTTAAGCTTTTTGTAGAAGAATTAAATTGTAATATAGGCTGTCTGAAATTCACCCTCTGTTTTTCTAATGACAGAGTTAGTTATCTAGATACATGGGTATATAAAAAAATGGTAATTTGGTTACTGACTTGTATTGTAAACCAACGGACCGCAATACAATACTACACTATGATAGCTTTCATCCAGAACGAGTATTTAACTCTATTCCCAAGAGCCAGTTCCTTAGGACAGTTAGAAATGTGAAAGACCCAAAGCTACAGGAGAAAAGAATGAGACAAATGGTCAAAAAATTTCAAGAGAGAGGCTATCCCCTTGCAGTCATTGAGAAATGTGAGCAAATAGTAAAAGAGGAGAAAATAGGGCATAAAAAAAACAAAAAAAGACAAAACTAAAAATCAACTTGTCTTTACTTCACAGTATAACCAATACAGTGAGTACATCTCTAAAATAATAATAAAAACACTGGTATTTATTGGAAAGAACAAATCCCAATATTAAAGAGTTTCAACAGCCCCCTATCAACTCCTACAAAAGGGTAAAAAATATTAGAGACTATGTAGTTAAAGCAGACACTGGTAGTGACAAAAAAGATATAATCAATTACTTAACTACTGCAAATAAGGGATCTTATCCCTGTTTGCACTGTGCTCAGTGCAACTCAATGATAAAGGGTAAAAATGTAGCACAAATCAATGACACAAAAAAGAGAGAAATTAATGGTCTCTTTACTTGTGATACCAACTATGTGGTATATGTCTTGAAATGCCCATGTGGGTGGGGTTATGTAGGGGAGACTATTAACCCTATCAGAGACAGAATAAGTGCACATAAATCTTCAATAAAATGCAAAGACATGACACTACCTGTCTCATCACACTTTATTACGGCAGGCCACACAGTTAGCCAGCTAAGGTTTCAGGTCATTGACCATATCCCTAATCAAAGAAGAGGAGACAATAGAGAGCTGTTACTTAAAAAGAAAGAAGTTTGGTGGATACAAAATTTGAAAACTCTATATCCAAATGGACTAAACAAGGATTATGATCTGCATTTGTTTTTATAGTTGTTTTTAATTATCTGTGTAATATAGTTTTTTCTCAAGTGATGTAAAAAATATAAAAATATAAAGATTAAACAGAATTAATAGGAATATTAAGGTTTTGATAAAAATGTTGGAAATAAATGTAAGTTATTATGTTGGAATCTGACCGGTTGGGGGAACCATAAAAAAAATCTGTTTGTACAATTTACTACAATTAACTAAGCAACACCCTATGCACAGATGGTATATAAGGGAGAAATCTGTTCTTAATCCATAGCATGAGGAAGGACCCAAGAGGCTCGAAACGTCACTATGTTTTTATCCTGATGTTGTTCTAAATAAAGAAGATGGTTTTTTTTAAAAGATTGTGCTGTTGCCATTATTATCGGTCATGGGATGTGTACCGGACCGGGTACACATCCCATGACCCTGCAACATGCTCAGCCCTGGGTGCCACTGGCTGTCCCCAGAGCCACTGCAGGGTCATGGGATGTGTACCCGGTCCGGTATGAGAGTGCAGTTCCCTTCCGTGTTTTGTATATGTCTAGGGTGATTACATATGCCTGTGCACCCTTCCCTTGTTCTCAGTTTGTTTGGATTTGAAAGCTTGCATTGTGTGGCTGTTTTAGGGTCCCAGGTATTGGAAAGGACCTTGACGAGGTACCTGGGCTTTTCCCATTTGGCCAGATGCGGTAACTAACCTTTCCATTTTTGCTTTTAAATCTTAGCTGAGAGCTTGTAAGTGAGTGCTGGGTTTTCTCTGTGTGTTGTATTAATTTGTTTTGTAATTTTCCCTATGGTTCTTGCACCCAGACCTGTCTGAGGCTAACTGCCTGTGGCTCTGGGGACAGCACAGCTTCCTGTGAGTGCCAGTGGCACACAGGGCTGAGCATGTTGCAGGGTCATGGATGTGTACCCGGTCCGGTATGAGAGTGCAGTTCCCTTTCGTGTTTTGTATATGTCTAGGGTGATTACATATGCCTGTGCACCCTTCCCTTGTTCCCAGTTTGTTTGGATTTGAAAGCTTGCATTGTGTGGCTGTTTTAGGGTCCCAGGTATTGGAAAGGACCTTGACGAGGTACCTGGGCTTTTCCCATTTGGCCAGATGCGGTAACTAACCTTTCCATTTTTGCTTTTAAATCTTAGCTGAGAGCTTGTAAGTGAGTGCTGGGTTTTCTCTGTGTGTTATATATATATATATATATATATATATATATACATATGTATTTATGTTTATATGTGTACATATGCAAGTAAATACATATATACACAAATATAAATACATAAGTAAATAGGTACACACACACACACACACACACACACATATATACAGTATATACATACATATATATATATATATATATATATATATATATATATATATATATATATATATATATGTATACATGTTAAAGCCCATTGCATGCCTTTTTTCTAACACCTTAGACCTCATATGTTTGAAACCTTATAACTTTTTAATACAATTTTATTAGATGGTGTTTTTATGAGTGTAACTGCAAATTTACAGATATGCTGTCTAATCTACTAATGTACACTAATGTATCAGCAAATGGTGTGTTTGTATTAAATAATTATTATTTTATTGCATTACAAGCACAAAAAGGGAGCTGCTACTAATATTGCTGTTGCAAGGTTTTGTTTGTTTGCTTTTTATATCTTTAGTTCCATTTATACAAACAGGAATGTATTTTTGTTTTTCTAGGACCAGAAGGCTCAGTATTTAATCTGGGTAGACTGACAAAATGTTGGCAGACCTGGGAATAGGTCTGATGCGATGAACTCTGGGCATGATTGTACAGGTAATAGGCAAGGTGTGGTCATTCCTGTACTGGAAATGGTAGTCCCAGGTTTTAATCAGCACAACCAATTTCTAACAATCCCATAAATTGCCTGACATTTCCCAGCTTATCAAGGTCCTCCCAAACTTTCCAAAGAAATGACTCTTGTCCTGGCATTTTTATTATACAGTGTACTATAAAATTGGTTTCCCATAATCTGTTTTCAATTACTTGTTATACGAACAGCAGAGTTAAAACATATATGATTATTCCTTTATGATTATTTTTGTATATGAAATAGCTAGTTTTGCTGAGATTGAAGGGAAATTTGATTTCCTTAATGTATCACTTTCTATACATACAAATTCTTCCTTATTTTATGACTGTTTGCATACCAAAAGCACATATCTTTTCTATAAACCTAATTATTTAAAAACTTGCACCACAGTAAAAAAAAGTCAGAGGAAAAACATAAAAATGACTGTACATCACTCAATAAATATTTTTTATTATTACATACATATGTTTCTGTAAAGACATACTCTCAATTAAAATGTGGGATCCTACTATTATGATAAAACACCAAATCTTCAGCATGCGCTTTTCATCAAGTAATTTCCACCTTTAACAATCATTATTTTTACAAATGACGTGCATTCTTTAAAAGAAAATTTTCATCAAATGATTCCACGTATGAGTCTTAAATAAATAAATCTGGATACTCAGTAACCCCTTTTGTAGCAGTTAGGTAATCACAAAACAATCCAGATACTTTGTAGCCACTTTGGGATAGCTTTTAGTCAATATGAAATATTCTCATATACCACAACTGCTTTTACCGGTATAGCGATGCTGCTATAAGTATGATTACTGCTTTAAGATCTTCTCTTACACCTCTTCATGAAAAATATCAACTTTCGGTATCTTTAATCCGGCTGTCCAGCTCAGTGCGTCAATCTCTACATTTTTGTTGGTTACTTGGAGAGTTAGTTCTGGCTGCACAATCTTCTAGTGTAGCCTCCTGAAGACACAAATGACGGCTACGCGTTTCGGTAACAGCTTTGCCTTCCTCAAGCAGTGTTCTTCCGTTGTGGATGAGCCTTATTTATAGCGCTGTCCTTATGTGGTTACAATTTCTAATGTCCCTTGTATTTGAAGAAGTAAAATTCATTTGTACAGAGATTCAATTTAGGAATACCACAATCAAATCACAAATAAAATAACAATTAAGAAATAATACTGATGTTCCTTATATTCCTTCCTATAAGTAAAACTGTTAGTTATAACCATTTCTTTCATATAGACAATTCATATTGAAACATTTCATATATTCTTAACATGAGTTGTTAATTTTGCATGGTATCTGCTTTAATTAAACTATAATTTGTTTCCAAACATCCTATATAAATTTTTACCAATATGAAGTTCATATAGCAAAGTTAAAAAAATTAAAATGAATACAATTCATTTAATCTATTTATACTATTCTGATAATGTACAAATAGATTAGAGGATCAAATTCAGACCTCTTTCTACCCTAAACTTATAATATTTACAGTAAATTCTAAAAACCATCCTAAAAAAACATATTAACATCCTTAAATATATGTAATTCATCCAAAAACACTGAAAGAGACAATTCTAAATTCAGACCACTATTGGTCAGAGTTTCCATCTCAAAAATCCATTTTACCTCAAATCTTAATAATTCCTTGAGAACATCCCCTCCTCTCCAGTTTTTTTTCCCCAGTTTTGCTATTCTAATATATTTAAAATCTTTTAAATTACATTTATTGAACTTAATAATATGTTTGGGTACAGGGAAATCTTTATTTCTTTCCTCTTCTGTTTTTTTTTTTATAAATAGATATTCCCTTAAACATTCTCTAATAGGTCTTTCTGATTCTCCTATATATTATTTGCCAAGGCTACACTCTGTTAAAGGGACATTATACACTAGATTTTTATTTGCATAAATGTTTTGTAGATGATTTATTTATATAGCACATACATCTTTTTTTTATTTTATTAAATGTATTGTAGTTTTGCTTATTTTTAAATAACATTGCACTGATGATTTTCAGACTCCTAACCAAGCCTCAAAGTTTTAGGAGAATACTGATGTACACCTACTACAGCTTGCTCCTGTTTGTGTAGAGTCTTTTCATATGCAGGGGAGTGGGAATGTCTGCTGTTTTTGGTATACAACCACTTTCAGTGCGTGTTCCAGTTAACCTTTTCAGCAGAGCTAAACTGGGAACTTCTAAGTAAGTTTTTAAACAGTTTTATACTGGATTTTTATATCAGTCTCAGTGCATTCTTTATAGTAGTGTCTATTACATGCAGATAAATGAAAATTAGTGCATACTGTCCCTATAAATAAACATCATTTTGAACTGTACATCTTACAGAGAGAGAGAGATTATTAATGGACAGAAAAACAATCACAATAATATGAAATGAACAATATAAAAATATGGTTTTCTTTACCTGTCATATCTGAAGGATGTACATTTCTTATAGTGTCCGCAGGCCATATTCAGGGGAAGAAACCTTTAAGCTATAAGTGTGCTCTAAGAGAGAGCTATTATTGAGAGAGAGAGAGAGAGAGAGAGAGAGAGAGAGAGAGAGAGAGAGAGAGAGAGAGAGAGAGAGAGAGTTTATTAATGGACAGAAAAACAATCACAATAATATGAAATGAACAATATAAAAATATGGTTTTCTTTACCTGTCATATCTGAAGGATGTACATTTCTTATAGTGTCCGCAGGCCATATTCAGGGGAAGAAACCTTTAAGCTATAAGTGTGCTCTAAGAGAGAGCTATTATTGTGGACACAATATTTGGTCTAAAAGAGGCTGCCTCCGGGTGGTAAATCGCCATAGAACAAGCCACTGAGCTGTTGTTCGTTCCTGGTAGAGCGCTTCTCTCTTTGTATGCAAATTATTATGACCCTGGGGAAGTCTCCCTATGGGTGATGGGGGAAACCAGACGTGGGCTCCTTGCCCAGTGTGCATAGAGGAATGTGGCTGCACCTCACTGACGAGGCCCATAGGAGGCCGAAACGATCGTCTGGGGTTGTCGTGTTCCTTGTTCAGAGGAGAATTGCCTGGTATTTCGGGGCTGGACTGACCTTACTTGGCGGGATCAGACTGATATACTTCAGGAAAGTTTTCTTCTGTGAAAAGCACACTGGTCTAAAAGAGGCTGCCTCCGGGTGGTAAATCGCCATAGAACAAGCCACTGAGCTGTTGTTCATTCCTGGTAGAGCGCTTCTCTCTTTGTATGCAAATTATTATGACCCTGGGGAAGTCTCCCTATGGGTGATGGGGGAAACCAGACGTGGACTCCTTGCCCAGTGTGCTTAGAGGAATGTGGCTGCACCTCACTGACGAGGCCCATAGGAGGCCGAAACGATCATCTGGGGTTGTCGTGTTCCTTGTTCAGAGGAGAATTGCCTGGTATTTCGGGGCTGGACTGACCTTACTTGGCGGGATCAGACTGATATACTTCAGGAAAGTTTTCTTCTGTGAAAAGCACACTGGTCTAAAAGAGGCTGCCTCCGGGTGGTAAATCGCCATAGAACAAGCCACTGAGCTGTTGTTCGTTCCTGGTAGAGCACTTCTCTCTTTGTATGCAAATTATTATGACCCTGGGGAAGTCTCCCTATGGGTGATGGGGGAAACCAGACGTGGACTCCTTGCCCAGTGTGCTTAGAGGAATGTGGCTGCACCTTACTGACGAGGCCCATAGGAGGCCGAAACGATCATCTGGGGTTGTCGTGTTCCTTGTTCAGAGGAGAATTGCCTGGTATTTCGGGGCTGGATTGACCTTACTTGGCGGGATCAGACTGATATACTTCAGGAAAGTTCTCTTCTGTGAAAAGCACACTGGTCTAAAAGAGGCTGCCTCGGGGTGGTAAATCGCCATAGAACAAGCCACTGAGCTGTTGTTCGTTCCTGGTAGAGCGCATCTCTTTGTATGCAAATTATTATGACCCTGGGGAAGTCTCCCTATGGGTGATGGGGGAAACCAGACGTGGACTCCTTGCCCAGTGTGCTTAGAGGAATGTGGCTGCACCTCACTGACGAGGCCCATAGGAGGCCGAAACGATCGTCTGGGGTTGTCGTGTTCCTTGTTCAGAGGAGAATTGCCTGGTATTTCGGGGCTGGACTGACCTTACTTGGCGGGATCAGACTGATATACTTCAAGAAAGTTTTTTTCTGTGAAAAGCACACTGGTCTAAAAGAGGCTGCCTCCGGGTGGTAAATCGCTATAGAACAAGCCACTGAGCTGTTGTTTGTTCCTGGTAGAGCGCTTCTCTCTTTGTATGCAAATTATTATGACCCTGGGGAAGTCTCCCTATGGGTGATGGGGGAAACCAGACGTAGGCTCCTTGCCCAGTGTGCTTAGAGGAATGTGGCTGCACCTCACTGACGAGGCCCATAGGAGGCCGAAACGATCGTCTGGGGTTTTCGTGTTCCTTGTTCAGAGGAGAATTGCCTGGTATTTCGGGGCTGGACTGACCTTACTTGGCGGGATCAGACTGATATACTTCAGGAAAGTTTTCTTCTGTGAAAAGCACACTGGTCAAAAAGAGGCTGCCTCCGGGTGGTAAATCGCCATAGAACAAGCCACTGAGCTGTTGTTCGTTCCTGGTAGAGCGCTTCTCTCTTTGTATGCAAATTATTATGACCCTGGGGAAGTCTCCCTATGGGTGATGGGGGAAACCAGACGTGGGCTCCTTGCCCAGTGTGCTTAGAGGAATGTGGCTGCACCTCACTGACGAGGCCCATAGGAGGCCGAAACGATCGTCTGGGGTTGTCGTGTTCCTTGTTCAGAGGAGAATTGCCTGGTATTTCGGGGCTGGACTGACCTTACTTGGCGGGATCAGACTGATATACTTCAGGAAAGTTTTCTTCTGTGAAAAGCACACTGGTCTAAAAGAGGCTGCCTCCGGGTGGTAAATCGCCATAGAACAAGCCACTGAGCTGTTGTTCATTCCTGGTAGAGCGCTTCTCTCTTTGTATGCAAATTATTATGACCCTGGGGAAGTCTCCCTATGGGTGATGGGGGAAACCAGACGTGGACTCCTTGCCCAGTGTGCTTAGAGGAATGTGGCTGCACCTCACTGACGAGGCCCATAGGAGACCGAAACGATCATCTGGGGTTGTCGTGTTCCTTGTTCAGAGGAGAATTGCCTGGTATTTCGGGGCTGGACTGACCTTACTTGGCGGGATCAGACTGATATACTTCAGGAAAGTTTTCTTCTGTGAAAAGCACACTGGTCTAAAAGAGGCTGCCTCCGGGTGGTAAATCGCCATAGAACAAGCCACTGAGCTGTTGTTCGTTCCTGGTAGAGCACTTCTCTCTTTGTATGCAAATTATTATGACCCTGGGGAAGTCTCCCTATGGGTGATGGGGGAAACCAGACGTGGACTCCTTGCCCAGTGTGCTTAGAGGAATGTGGCTGCACCTTACTGACGAGGCCCATAGGAGGCCGAAACAATCATCTGGGGTTGTCGTGTTCCTTGTTCAGAGGAGAATTGCCTGGTATTTCGGGGCTGGACTGACCTTACTTGGCGGGATCAGACTGATATACTTCAGGAAAGTTCTCTTCTGTGAAAAGCACACTGGTCTAAAAGAGGCTGCCTCGGGGTGGTAAATCGCCATAGAACAAGCCACTGAGCTGTTGTTCGTTCCTGGTAGAGCGCATCTCTTTGTATGCAAATTATTATGACCCTGGGGAAGTCTCCCTATGGGTGATGGGGGAAACCAGACGTGGACTCCTTGCCCAGTGTGCTTAGAGGAATGTGGCTGCACCTCACTGACGAGGCCCATAGGAGGCCGAAACGATCGTCTGGGGTTGTCGTGTTCCTTGTTCAGAGGAGAATTGCCTGGTATTTCGGGGCTGGACTGACCTTACTTGGCGGGATCAGACTGATATACTTCAAGAAAGTTTTTTTCTGTGAAAAGCACACTGGTCTAAAAGAGGCTGCCTCCGGGTGGTAAATCGCTATAGAACAAGCCACTGAGCTGTTGTTCGTTCCTGGTAGAGCGCTTCTCTCTTTGTATGCAAATTATTATGACCCTGGGGAAGTCTCCCTATGGGTGATGGGGGAAACCAGACGTAGGCTCCTTGCCCAGTGTGCTTAGAGGAATGTGGCTGCACCTCACTGACGAGGCCCATAGGAGGCCGAAACGATCATCTGGGGTTTTCGTGTTCCTTGTTCAGAGGAGAATTGCCTGGTATTTCGGGGCTGGACTCACCTTACTTGGCGGGATCAGACTGATATACTTCAGGAAAGTTTTCTTCTGTGAAAAGCACACTGGTCTAAAAGAGGCTGCCTCCGGGTGGTAAATCGCCATAGAACAAGCCACTGAGCTGTTGTTCGTTCCTGGTAGAGTGCTTCTCTCTTTGTATGCAAATTATTATGACCCTGGGGAAGTCTCCCTCTGGGTGATGGGGGAAACCAGACGTGGACTCCTTGCCCAGTGTGCTTAGAGGAATGTGGCTGCACCTCACTGACGAGGCCCATAGGAGGCCGAAACGATCATCTGGGGTTGTCGTGTTCCTTGTTCAGAGGAGAATTGCCTGGTATTTCGGGGCTGGACTGACCTTACTTGGCGGGATCAGACTGATATACTTCAGGAAAGTTTTCATCTGTGAAAAGCACACTGGTCTAAAAGAGGCTGCCTCCGGGTGGTAAATCACCATAGAACAAGCCACTGAGCTGTTGTTCGTTCCTGGTAGAGCGCTTCTCTCTTTGTATGCAAATTATTATGACCCTGGGGAAGTCTCCCTATGGGTGATGGGGGAAACCAGACGTGGACTCCTTGCCCAGTGTGCTTAGAGGAATTTGACTGCACCTCACTGACGAGGCCCATAGGAGGCCGAAACGATCGTCTGGGGTTGTCGTGTTCCTTGTTCAGAGGAGAATTGCCTGGTATTTCGGGGCTGGACTGACCTTACTTGGCGGGATCAGACTGATATACTTCAGGAAAGTTTTCTTCTGTGAAAAGCACACTGGTCTAAAAGAGGCTGCCTCGGGGTGGTAAATTGCCATAGAACAAGCCACTGAGCTGTTGTTCGTTCCTGGTAGAGCGCATCTCTTTGTATGCAAATTATTATGACCCTGGGGAAGTCTCCCTATGGGTGATGGGGGAAACCAGACGTGGACTCCTTGCCCAGTGTGCTTAGAGGAATGTGGCTGCACCTCACTGACGAGGCCCATAGGAGGCTGAAACGATCGTCTGGGGTTGTCGTGTTCCTTGTTCAGAGGAGAATTGCCTGGTATTTCGGGGCTGGACTGACCTTACTTGGCGGGATCAGACTGATATACTTCAAGAAAGTTTTTTTCTGTGAAAAGCACACTGGTCTAAAAGAGGTTGCCTCCGGGTGGTAAATCGCTATAGAACAAGCCACTGAGCTGTTCTTCGTTCCTGGTAGAGCGCTTCTCTCTATGTATGCAAATTATTATGACCCTGGGGAAGTCTCCCTATGGGTGATGGGGGAAACCAGACGTAGGCTCCTTGCCCAGTGTGCTTAGAGGAATGTGGCTGCACCTCACTGACGAGGCCCATAGGAGGCCGAAACGATCGTCTGGGGTTGTCGTGTTTCTTGTTCAGAGGAGAATTGCCTGGTATTTCGGCGCTGGACTGACCTTACTTGGCGGGATCAGACTGATATACTTCAGGAAAGTTTTTTTCTTCTGTGAAAAGCACACTGGTCTAAAAGAGGCTGCCTCCGGGTGGTAAATCGCCATAGAACAAGCCACTGAGCTGCTGTTCGTTCCTGGTAGAGTGCTTCTCTCTTTGTATGCAAATTATTATGACCCTGGGGAAGTCTCCCTCTGGGTGATGGGGGAAACCAGACGTGGACTCCTTGCCCAGTGTGCTTAGAGGAATGTGGCTGCACCTCACTGACGAGGCCCATAGGAGGCAGAAACGATCGTCTGGGGTTGTCGTGTTCCTTGTTCAGAGGAGAATTGCCTGGTATTTCGGGGCTGGACTGATATACTTCAGGAAAGTTTTCTTCTGTGAAAAGCACACTGGTCTAAAAGAGGTTGCCTCCGGGTGGTAAATCGCCATAGAACAAGCCACTGAGCTGTTGTTCGTTCCTGGTAGAGCGCTTCTCTCTTTGTATGCAAATTATTATGACCCTGGGGAAGTCTCCCTATGGGTGATGGGGGAAACCAGACGTGGACTCCTTGCCCAGTGTGCTTAGAGGAATTTGACTGCACCTCACTGACGAGGCCCATAGGAGGCCGAAACGATCATCTGGGGTTGTCATGTTCCTTGTTCAGAGGAGAATTGCCTGGTATTTCGGGGCTGGACTGACCTTACTTGGCGGGATCAGACTGATATACTTCAGGAAAGTTTTCTTCTGTGAAAAGCACACTGGTCTAAAAGAGGCTGCCTCGGGGTGGTAAATTGCCATAGAACAAGCCACTGAGCTGTTGTTCGTTCCTGGTAGAGCGCATCTCTTTGTATGCAAATTATTATGACCCTGGGGAAGTCTCCCTATGGGTGATGGGGGAAACCAGACGTGGACTCCTTGCCCAGTGTGCTTAGAGGAATGTGGCTGCACCTCACTGACGAGGCCCATAGGAGGCTGAAACGATCGTCTGGGGTTGTCGTGTTCCTTGTTCAGAGGAGAATTGCCTGGTATTTCGGGGACTGGACTGACCTTACTTGGCAGGATCAGACTGATATACTTCAAGAAAGTTTTTTTCTGTGAAAAGCACACTGGTCTAAAAGAGGCTGCCTCCGGGTGGTAAATCGCTATAGAACAAGCCACTGAGCTGTTGTTCGTTCCTGGTAGAGCGCTTCTCTCTTTGTATGCAAATTATTATGACCCTGGGGAAGTCTCCCTATGGGTGATGGGGGAAACCAGACGTAGGCTCCTTGCCCAGTGTGCTTAGAGGAATGTGGCTGCACCTCACTGACGAGGCCCATAGGAGGCCGAAACGATCGTCTGGGGTTGTCGTGTTTCTTGTTCAGAGGAGAATTGCCTGGTATTTCAGGGCTGGACTGACCTTACTTGGCGGGATCAGACTGATATACTTCAGGAAAGTTTTCTTCTGTGAAAAGCACACTGGTCTAAAAGAGGCTGCCTCCGGGTGGTAAATCGCCATAGAACAAGCCACTGAGCTGCTGTTCGTTCCTGGTAGAGTGCTTCTCTCTTTGTATGCAAATTATTATGACCCTGGGGAAGTCTCCCTCTGGGTGATGGGGGAAACCAGACGTGGACTCCTTGCCCAGTGTGCTTAGAGGAATGTGGCTGCACCTCACTGACGAGGCCCATAGGAGGCAGAAACGATCGTCTGGGGTTGTCGTGTTCCTTGTTCAGAGGAGAATTGCCTGGTATTTCGGGGCTGGACTGATATACTTCAGGAAAGTTTTCTTCTGTGAAAAGCACACTGGTCTAAAAGAGGCTGCCTCCGGGTGGTAAATCGCCATAGAACAAGCCACTGAGCTGTTGTTCGTTCCTGGTAGAGTGCTTCTCTCTTTGTATGCAAATTATTATGACCCTGGGGAAGTCTCCCTATGGGTGATGGGGGAAACCAGACGTGGACTCCTTGCCCAGTGTGCTTAGAGGAATGTGGCTGCACCTCACTGACGAGGCCCATAGGAGGCCGAAACGATCGTCTGGGGTTGTCGTGTTCCTTGTTCAGAGGAGAATTGCCTGGTATTTCGGGGCTGGACTGACCTTACTTGGCGGGATCAGACTGATATACTTCAGGAAAGTTTTCTTCTGTGAAAAGCACACTGGTCTAAAAGAGGCTGCCTCCGGGTGGTAAATCGCCATAGAACAAGCCACTGAGCTGTTGTTCATTCCTGGTAGAGCGCTTCTCTCTTTGTATGCAAATTATTATGACCCTGGGGAAGTCTCCCTATGGGTGATGGGGGAAACCAGACGTGGACTCCTTGCCCAGTGTGCTTAGAGGAATTTGACTGCACCTCACTGACGAGGCCCATAGGAGGCCGAAACGATTGTCTGGGGTTGTCGTGTTCCTTGTTCAGAGGAGAATTGCCTGGTATTTCGGGGCTGGACTGACCTTACTTGGCGGGATCAGACTGATATACTTCAGGAAAGTTTTCTTCTGTGAAAAGCACACTGGTCTAAAAGAGGCTGCCTCCGGGTGGTAAATCGCCATAGAACAAGCCACTGAGCTGTTGTTCGTTCCTGGTAGAGCGCTTCTCTCTTTGTATGCAAATTATTATGACCCTGGGGAAGTCTCCCTATGGGTGATGGGGGAAACCAGACATGGCCTCCTTGCCCAGTGTGCTTAGAGGAATGTGGCTGCACCTCACTGACGAGGCCCATAGGAGGCCGAAACGATCGTCTGGGGTTGTCGTGTTCCTTGTTCAGAGGAGAATTGCCTGGTATTTCGGGGCTGGACTGACCTTACTTGGCGGGATCAGACTGATATACTTCAGGAAAGTTTTCTTCTGTGAA
This sequence comes from Bombina bombina, assembly GCF_027579735.1. Lineage (NCBI taxonomy): Eukaryota > Metazoa > Chordata > Amphibia > Anura > Bombinatoridae > Bombina > Bombina bombina. The sequence goes on along the minus strand of NC_069504.1, from coordinate 690,035,881 downwards.
AAGCACACTGGTCTAAAAGAGGCTGCCTCCGGGTGGTAAATCGCCATAGAACAAGCCACTGAGCTGTTGTTCATTCCTGGTAGAGCGCTTCTCTCTTTGTATGCAAATTATTATGACCCTGGGGAAGTCTCCCTATGGGTGATGGGGGAAATCAGACGTGGGCTCCTTGTCCAGTGTGCTTAGAGGAATGTGGCTGCACCTCACTGACGAGGCCCATAGGAGGCCGAAACGATCGTCTGGGGTTGTCGTGTTCCTTGTTCAGAGGAGAATTGCCTGGTATTTCGGGGCTGGACTGACCTTACTTGGCGGGATCAGACTGATATACTTCAGGAAAGTTTTCTTCTGTGAAAAGCACACTGGTCTAAAAGAGGCTGCCTCCGGGTGGTAAATCGCCATAGAACAAGCCACTGAGCTGTTGTTCGTTCCTGGTAGAGCGCTTCTCTCTTTGTATGCAAATTATTATGACCCTGGGGAAGTTTCCCTATGGGTGATGGGGGAAACCAGACGTGGACTCCTTGCCCAGTGTGCTTAGAGGAATGTGGCTGCACCTCACTGACGAGGCCCATAGGAGGCCGAAACGATCGTCTGGGGTTGTCGTGTTCCTTGTTCAGAGGAGAATTGCCTGGTATTTCGGGGCTGGACTGACCTTACTTGGCGGGATCAGACTGATATACTTCAGGAAAGTTTTCTTCTGTGAAAAGCACACTGGTCTAAAAGAGGCTGCCTCCGGGTGGTAAATCGCCATAGAACAAGCCACTGAGCTGTTGTTCGTT